>NC_092337.1:431100000-431400000 GCF_046630445.1 Rutidosis leptorrhynchoides
TCATACAAGCATGGACTCCAAATCTTGTCCTTATTTAAGTATGCGACAGCGGAAGCTCTTAATAATCACCTGAGAATAAACATGCTTAAAACGTCAACAAAAATGTTGGTGAGTTATAGGTTTAACCTATATATATCAAATCGTAACAATAGACCACAAGATTTCATATTTCAATACACATCCCATACATAGAGATAAAAATCATTCATATGGTGAACACCTGGTAACCGACAATAACAAGATGCATATATAAGAATATCCCCATCATTCCGGGACACCCTTCGGATATGATATAAATTTCGAAGTACTAAAGCATCCGGTACTTTGGATGGGGTTTGTTAGGCCCAATAGATCTATCTTTAGGATTCGCGTCAATTAGGGTGTCTGTTCCCTAATTCTTAGATTACCAGACTTAATAAAAAGGGGCATATTCGATTTCGATAATTCAACCATAGAATGTAGTTTCACGTACTTGTGTCTATTTTGTAAATCATTTATAAAACCTGCATGTATTCTCATCCCAAAAATATTAGATTTTAAAAGTGGGACTATAACTCACTTTCACAGATTTTTACTTCGTCGGGAAGTAAGACTTGGCCACTGGTTGATTCACGAACCTATAACAATATATACATATATATCAAAGTATGTTCAAAATATATTTACAACACTTTTAATATATTTTGATGTTTTAAGTTTATTAAGTCAGCTGTCCTCGTTAGTAACCTACAACTAGTTGTCCACAGTTAGATGTACAGAAATAAATCGATAAATATTATCTTGAATCAATCCACGACCCAGTGTATACGTATCTCAGTATTGATCACAACTCAAACTATATATATTTTGGAATCAACCTCAACCCTGTATAGCTAACTCCAACATTCACATATAGAGTGTCTATGGTTGTTCCGAAATATATATAGATGTGTCGACATGATAGGTCGAAACATTGTATACGTGTCTATGGTATCTCAAGATTACATAATATACAATACAAGTTGATTAAGTTATGGTTGGAATAGATTTGTTACCAATTTTCACGTAGCTAAAATGAGAAAAATTATCCAATCTTGTTTTACCCATAACTTCTTCATTTTAAATCCGTTTTGAGTGAATCAAATTGCTATGGTTTCATATTGAACTCTATTTTATGAATATAAACAGAAAAGTATAGGTTTATAGTCGGAAAAATAAGTTACAAGTCGTTTTTGTAAAGGTAGTCATTTCAGTCGAAAGAACGACGTCTAGATGACCATTTTAGAAAACATACTTCCACTTTGAGTTTAACCATAATTTTTGGATATAGTTTCATGTTCATAATAAAAATCATTTTCTCTAAATAACAACTTTTAAATCAAAGTTTATCATAGTTTTTAATTAACTAACCCAAAACAGCCCGCGGTGTTACTACGACGGCGTAAATCCGGTTTTACGGTGTTTTTCGTGTTTCCAGATTTTAAATCATTAAGTTAGCATATCATATAGATATAGAACATGTGTTTAGTTGATTTTAAAAGTCAAGTTAGAAGGATTAACTTTTGTTTGCGAACAAGTTTAGAATTAACTAAACTATGTTCTAGTGATTACAAGTTTAAACCTTCGAATAAGATAGCTTTATATGTATGAATCGAATGATGTTATGAACATCATTACTACCTTAAGTTCCTTGGATGAACCTACTGGAAAAGAGAAAAATGGATCTAGCTTCAATGGATCCTTGGATGGCTCAAAGTTCTTGAAGCAAAATCATGACACGAAAACAAGTTCAAGTAAGATCATCACTTGAAATAAGATTGTTATAGTTATAGAAATTGAACCAAAGTTTGAATATGATTATTACCTTGTATTAGAATGATAACCTACTGTAAGAAACAAAGATTTCTTGAGGTTGGATGATCACCTTACAAGATTGGAAGTGAGCTAGCAAACTTGAAAGTATTCTTGATTTTATGAACTAGAACTTTTGGAATTTATGAAGAACACTTAGAACTTGAAGATAGAACTTGAGAGAGTTCAATTAGATGAAGAAAATTGAAGAATGAAAGTGTTTGTAGGTGTTTTTGGTCGTTGGTGTATGGATTAGATATAAAGGATATGTAATTTTGTTTTCATGTAAATAAGTCATGAATGATTACTCATATTTTTGTAATCTTATGAGATATTTCATGCTAGTTGCCAAATGATGGTTCCCACATGTGTTAGGTGACTCACATGGGCTGCTAAGAGCTGATCATTGGAGTGTATATACCAATAGTACATACATCTAAAAGCTGTGTATTGTACGAGTACGAATACGGGTGCATACGAGTAGAATTGTTGATGAAACTGAACGAGAATGTAATTGTAAGCATTTTTGTTAAGTAGAAGTATTTTGATAAGTGTATTGAAGTCTTTCAAAAGTGTATAAATACATATTAAAACACTACATGTATATACATTTTAACTGAGTCGTTAAGTCATCGTTAGTCGTTACATGTAAGTGTTGTTTTGAAACCTTTAGGTTAACGATCTTGTTAAATGTTGTTAACCCAATGTTTATAATATCAAAAGAGATTTTAAATTATTATATTATCATGATATTATGATGTACGAATATCTCTTAATATGATATATATACATTAAATGTCGTTACAACGATAAACGTTACATATATGTCTCGTTTCAAAATCATTAAGTTAGTAGTCTTGTTTTTACATATGTAGTTCATTGTTAATATAATTAATGATATGTTTACTTATCATAATATTATGTTAACTATATATATAACCATATATATGTCATCATATAGTTTTTTTTACAAGTTTTAACGTTCGTGAATCACCGGTCAACTTGGGTGGTCAATTGTCTATATGAAACCTATTTCAATTAATCAAGTCTTAACAAGTTTGATTGCTTAACATGTTGGAAACTTTTAATCATGTAAACATCAATCTCAATTAATATATATAAACATGGAAAAGTTCGGGTCACTACAGTACCTACCCGTTAAATAAATTTCGTCCCGAAATTTTAAGCTGTTGAAGGTGTTGACGAATCTTCTGGAAATAGATGCGGGTATTTCTTCTTCATCTGATCTTCACGCTCCCAGGTGAACTCGGGTCCTCTACGAGCATTCCATCGAACCTTAACAATTGGTATCTTGTTTTGCTTAAGTCTTTTAACCTCACGATCCATTATTTCGACGGGTTCTTCGATGAATTGGAGTTTTTCGTTGATTTGGATTTCATCTAACGGAATAGTGAGATCTTCTTTAGCAAAACATTTCTTCAAATTCGAGACGTGGAAAGTGTTATGTACAGCCGCGAGTTGTTGAGGTAACTCAAGTCGGTAAGCTACTGGTCCGACACGATCAATAATCTTGAATGGTCCAATATACCTTGGATTTAATTTCCCTCGTTTACCAAATCGAACAACGCCTTTCCAAGGTGCAACTTTAAGCATGACCATCTCTCCAATTTCAAATTCTATATCTTTTCTTTTAATGTCAGCGTAGCTCTTTTGTCGACTTTGGGCGGTTTTCAACCGTTGTTGAATTTGGATGATCTTCTCGGTAGTTTCTTGTATAATCTCCGGACCCGTAATCTGTCTATCCCCCACTTCACTCCAACAAATCGGAGACCTGCACTTTCTACCATAAAGTGCTTCAAACGGCGCCATCTCAATGCTTGAATGGTAGCTGTTGTTGTAGGAAAATTCTGCTAACGGTAGATGTCGATCCCAACTGTTTCCGAAATCAATAACACATGCTCGTAGCATGTCTTCAAGCGTTTGTATCGTCCTTTCGCTCTGCCCATCAGTTTGTGGATGATAGGCAGTACTCATGTCTAGACGAGTTCCTAATGCTTGCTGTAATGTCTGCCAGAATCTTGAAATAAATCTGCCATCCCTATCAGAGATAATAGAGATTGGTATTCCATGTCTGGATATGACTTCCTTCAAATACAGTCGTGCTAACTTCTCCATCTTGTCATCTTCTCTTATTGGCAGGAAGTGTGCTGATTTGGTGAGACGATCAACTATTACCCAAATACTATCAAAACTACTTGCAGTCCTTGGCAATTTAGTGATGAAATCCATGATAATGTTTTCCCATTTCCATTCCGGGATTTCGGGTTGTTGAAGTAGACCTGATGGTTTCTGATGCTCAGCTTTGACCTTAGAACACATCAAACATTCTCCTACGTATTTAGCAACATCGGCTTTCATACCCGGCCACCAAAAATGTTTCTTGAGATCCTTGTACATCTTCCCCGTTCCAGGATGTATTGAGTATCTGGTTTTATGAGCTTCTCTAAGTACCATTTCTCTCATATCTCCAAATTTTGGTACCCAAATCCTTTCAGCCCTATACCGGGTTCCATCTTCCCGAATATTAAGATGCTTCTCCGATCCTTTGGGTATTTCATCCTTTAAATTTCCCTCTTTTAAAACTCCTTGTTGCGCCTCCTTTATTTGAGTAGTAATGTTATTATGAATCATTATATTCATAGATTTTACTCGAATGGGTTCTCTGTCCTTCCTGCTCAAGGCATCGGCTACCACATTTGCCTTCCCCGGGTGGTAACGAATCTCAAAGTCGTAATCATTCAATAATTCAATCCACCTACGCTGCCTCATATTCAGTTGTTTCTGATTAAATATGTGTTGAAGACTTTTGTGGTCGGTATATATAATACTTTTGACCCCATATAAGTAGTGCCTCCAAGTCTTTAATGCAAAAACAACCGCGCCTAATTCCAAATCATGCGTCGTATAATTTTGTTCGTGAATCTTCAATTGTCTAGACGCATAAGCAATCACCTTCGTTCGTTGCATTAATACACAACCGAGACCTTGCTTTGATGCATCACAATAAATCACAAAATCATCATTCCCTTCAGGCAATGACAATATAGGTGCCGTAGTTAGCTTTTTCTTCAATAACTGAAACGCTTTCTCTTGTTCATCATTCCATTCAAATTTCTTCCCTTTATGCGTTAATGCAGTCAAGGGTTTTGCTATTCTGGAAAAGTCTTGGATGAACCTTCTATAGTAACCAGCTAGTCCTAAAAACTGGCGTATGTGTTTCAGAGTTTTCGGGGTTTCCCACTTTTCAACAGTTTCTATCTTTGCCGGATCCACCTTAATACCTTCTTTGTTCACTATGTGACCGAGGAATTGAACTTCTTCCAACCAAAATGCACACTTTGAAAACTTAGCGTACAATTCTTCCTTCCTCAATACTTCTAACACCTTTCTCAAATGTTCACCGTGTTCTTGGTCATTCTTTGAGTAAATAAGTATGTCATCAATGAAAACAATGACAAACTTGTCAAGGTATGGTCCACACACTCGGTTCATAAGGTCCATGAACACAGCTGGTGCATTAGTTAAACCAAACGGCATGACCATAAACTCGTAATGACCGTAACGTGTTCTGAAAGCAGTCTTTGGAATATCATCTTCTTTCACCCGCATTTGATGATACCCGGAACGTAAGTCAATCTTTGAATAAACAGACGAGCCTTGTAGTTGATCAAATAAGTCGTCGATTCTCGGTAGTGGGTAGCGGTTCTTGATGGTAAGTTTGTTCAACTCTCGGTAGTCGATACACAACCTGAATGTACCATCTTTCTTCTTGACAAACAAAACAGGAGCTCCCCACGGTGATGTGCTTGGTCGAATGAAACCACGCTCTAAAAGTTCTTGTAATTGGCTTTGCAGTTCTTTCATCTCGCTGGGTGCGAGTCTGTAAGGAGCACGAGCTATTGGTGCAGCTCCTGGTACAAGATCTATTTGAAATTCAACGGATCGATGTGGGGGTAATCCCGGTAATTCTTTCGGAAATACATCGGGAAATTCTTTTGCAATGGAAACATCATTGATGCTCTTTTCTTCAGTTTGTACTTTCTCGACGTGTGCTAGAACAGCATAGCAACCTTTTCTTATTAGTTTTTGTGCCTTCAAATTACTAATAAGATGTAGCTTCGTGTTGCCCTTTTCTCCGTACACCATTAAGGGTTTTCCTTTTTCTCGTATAATGCGAATTGCATTTTTGTAACAAACGATCTCCGCTTTCACTTCTTTCAACCAGTCCATACCGATTATCACATCAAAACTCCCTAACTCTACTGGTATCAAATCAATCTTAAATGTTTCGCTAACCAGTTGAATTTCTCGATTCCGACATATATTATCTGCTGAAATTAATTTACCATTTGCTAATTCGAGTAAAAATTTACTATCCAAAGGCGTCAATGGACAACTTAATTTAGCACAAAAATCTCTACTCATATAGCTTCTATCCGCACCCGAATCAAATAAAACGTAAGCAGATTTATTGTCAATAAGAAACGTACCCGTAACAAGCTCCGGGTCTTCCTGTGCCTCTACCGCATTAATATTGAAAACTCTTCCACGGCCTTGTCCATTCGTGTTCTCCTGGTTCGGGCAATTTCTAATAATGTGGCCTGGTTTTCCACATTTATAACAAACTACATTGGCATAACTTGCTCCGACACTACTTGCTCCGCCATTACTCGTTCCGACACCATTTGTTCCTTTCGTTCTATTAACCCCTGGTCCGTAGACCTCACACTTCGCCGCGCTATGACCATTTCTTTTACACTTGTTGCAAAATTTGGTGCAGAACCCTGAGTGATTCTTTTCACACCTTTGGCATAGTTGCTTTTGATTGTTGTTGTTGTTGCGGTTATTATTGTTGTTGGGATGATTGTTGTAGTTGCTGTTGTTGTTGTTGTTGTTGTTGTTGTTGTTGTTGTTGGGCCGTTTGTTGTAGTTGCGATTGATGTTGCGATTGTTGGGATAATTGTTGCGATTATTGTTGTAATTGCTGTTGTTGTTGTATTGGTGATTCTTATCACCGTTTTCCTCCCACTTTCTTTTGACTTGCTTCACATTGGCCTCTTCAGCAGTCTGTTCTTTAATTCTTTCTTCAATTTGGTTCACGAGTTTGTGAGCCATTCTACATGCCTGTAGTATGGAGGCGGGCTCGTGTGAACTTATATCTTCTTGGATTCTTTCCGGTAATCCTTTCACAAACGCGTCGATCTTCTCTTCCTCATCTTCGAATGCTCCCGGACACAATAGGCACAATTCTGTGAATCGTCTTTCGTACGTGGTAATATCAAATCCTTGGGTTCGTAACCCTCTAAGTTCTGTCTTGAGCTTATTGACCTCGGTTCTGGGACGGTACTTCTCGTTCATCAAGTGCTTGAATGCTGACCACGGTAGTGCGTACGCATCGTCTTGTCCCACTTGCTCTAGATAGGTATTCCACCATGTTAACGCATAACTTGTGAAGGTATGCGTAGCGTACTTTACTTTGTCCTCTTCAGTACACTTACTTATGGCAAACACCGATTCGACCTTCTCGGTCCACCGTTTCAATCCGATCGGTCCTTCGGTTCCATCAAATTCCAAAGGTTTGCAGGCAGTGAATTCTTTGTAGGTGCATCCTACACGATTTCCTGTACTGCTAGATCCAAGGTTATTGTTGGTATGTAGCGCAGCCTGTACTGCGGCTATGTTTGAAGCTAGAAAAGTACGGAATTCCTCTTCATTCATATTCACAGTGTGTCGAGTAGTCGGTGCCATTTCCTTCAAAATAGTTAAATGGAACAAGTTAATCATACAGAATATTAAGAGTAGTTAATAGTATTTCGTAGCATAATATGAACTCATTTATAAAAGCTTTTTCTTCATATTAGCGTTTTATAAGTTTAAATTCGGGTAGTACCTACCCGTTAAGTTCATACTTAGTAGCTAATATACAATTCAACTACTACAATTCTATATGAAAAACTGATTATAATAATATTTCGCGTTCAAACTTTTATACAATATTTTACAAACTTACAATACCGCTTATTTTACATAAAGCATGAAATATAGCACACAATAACTTTGATACAAGATAGTTGTGAAGATAATTCTAGCTAGTACACAAGTCGTTCAGCAAAGGCAATAAAGACACGTAATTCATACGTCCAGAAACAAGTCATGCATTCTGGTTTTACTAGGACTACTTCCCATCCTTGGTCTTGTGCAACATAACCGTTATGGCCGTTGATAAGACAGCGTGTTGTAACGTCATCAAAGGGACGAGGGTTACGTAATGTCCAACAGTCCCGTAATAATCTAAAAACCTCATTTCTTACCCCAATTACCGACTCCGTCACTTGTGGAAACGTTTTGTTTAATAGTTGTAGCCCGATGTTCTTGTTCTCACTTTGGTGAGAAGCGAACATTACTAATCCGTAAGCATAACATGCTTCTTTATGTTGCATGTTAGCCGCTTTTTCTAAATCACGAAGTCCAATATTCGGATATATTGAGTCAAAATAATTTCTTAACCCGTTGCGTAAAATAGCATTTGGGTTCCCCGCAATATATGCGTCAAAGTAAACACATCGTAACTTATTGGTTTCCCAATGTGATATCCCCAATCTTTCAAACGAAAGTCTCTTATAAACCAAGACATTCTTGGAACGTTCTTCGAATGTCTTACAAACTGATCTCGCCTTAAATAGTTGTGCCGAAGAATTCTGGCCGACTCTAGACAAGATTTCATCAATCATGTCTCCGGGTAAGTCTCTTAAAATATTGGGTTGTCTATCCATTTTGTGTTTTTAAACTGTAAAATAGACAAGAGTTAGATTCATAAAAAAAATACTTATTAATACAAGCAATTTTTACATATATCATAAAGCATAAGAACACTATATTCCATATATTACACCACACGAATACAACTATCTTATTCCGACTCGCTCGTTTCTTCTTCTTCGGTTTTGATTCGTTTTGCCAAGTTTCTAGGGATATATGATGTTCCCCTAATACGAGCCGTCGTTGTCCACATTGGTTTAGAAAAACCTGGTGGTTTAGAGGTTCCCGGGTCATTGTTACAACTTAAGGACTTCGGGGGTTGACGATACATATAAAGTTCATCGGGGTTGGAATTAGATTTCTCTATTTTTATGCCCTTTCCCTTATTATTTTCTTTTGCCTTTTTAAATTCAGTTGGGGTAATTTCTATAACATCATCGGAATTCTCGTCGAAATCCGATTCATCGGAGAATTGGTAATCCTCCCAATATTTTGCTTCCTTGGCGGAAACACCATTGACCATAATTAACTTTGGTCGGTTGGTTGAGGATTTTCTTTTACTTAACCGTTTTATTATTTCCCCCACCGGTTCTATTTCTTCATCCGGTTCCGATTCTTCTTCCGGTTCCGATTCTTCTTCCGGTTCCGACTCTTCTTCCGGTTCCTCTTCGGGAACTTGTGAATCAGTCCACAAATCATTCCAATTTACATTTGACTCTTCATTATTATTAGGTGAGTCAATGGGAATTGTTCTAGAGGTAGACATCTATCACATAATATCAAACACGTTAAGAGATTAATATATCACATAATATTCATATGTTAAAAATATATAGTTTCCAACAAAAATGTTAAGCAATCATTTTTAAAGAAAACACGGTCGAAGTCCAGACTCACTAATGCATCCTAACAAACTCGATAAGACACACTAATGAAAAATTTTCTGGTTCTCTAAGACCAACGCTCGGATACCAACTGAAATGTCCCGTTCTTATTGATTAAAAACGTTCCATATTAATTGATTTCGTTGCGAGGTTTTGACCTCTATATGAGACGTTTTTCAAAGACTGCATTCATTTTTAAACAAACCATAACCTTTATTTCATCAATAAAGGTTTAAAAAGCTTTACGTAGATTATCAAATAATGATAATCTAAAATATCCTGTTTACACACGACCATTACATAATGGTTTACAATACAAATATGTTACAACAAAATAAGTTTCTTGAATGCAGTTTTTACACAATATCATACAAGCATGGACTCCAAATCTTGTCCTTATTTAAGTATGCGACAGCGGAAGCTCTTAATAATCACCTGAGAATAAACATGCTTAAAACGTCAACAAAAATGTTGGTGAGTTATAGGTTTAACCTATATATATCAAATCGTAACAATAGACCACAAGATTTCATATTTCAATACACATCCCATACATAGAGATAAAAATCATTCATATGGTGAACACCTGGTAACCGACAATAACAAGATGCATATATAAGAATATCCCCATCATTCCGGGACACCCTTCGGATATGATATAAATTTCGAAGTACTAAAGCATCCGGTACTTTGGATGGGGTTTGTTAGGCCCAATAGATCTATCTTTAGGATTCGCGTCAATTAGGGTGTCTGTTCCCTAATTCTTAGATTACCAGACTTAATAAAAAGGGGCATATTCGATTTCGATAATTCAACCATAGAATGTAGTTTCACGTACTTGTGTCTATTTTGTAAATCATTTATAAAACCTGCATGTATTCTCATCCCAAAAATATTAGATTTTAAAAGTGGGACTATAACTCACTTTCACAGATTTTTACTTCGTCGGGAAGTAAGACTTGGCCACTGGTTGATTCACGAACCTATAACAATATATACATATATATCAAAGTATGTTCAAAATATATTTACAACACTTTTAATATATTTTGATGTTTTAAGTTTATTAAGTCAGCTGTCCTCGTTAGTAACCTACAACTAGTTGTCCACAGTTAGATGTACAGAAATAAATCGATAAATATTATCTTGAATCAATCCACGACCCAGTGTATACGTATCTCAGTATTGATCACAACTCAAACTATATATATTTTGGAATCAACCTCAACCCTGTATAGCTAACTCCAACATTCACATATAGAGTGTCTATGGTTGTTCCGAAATATATATAGATGTGTCGACATGATAGGTCGAAACATTGTATACGTGTCTATGGTATCTCAAGATTACATAATATACAATACAAGTTGATTAAGTTATGGTTGGAATAGATTTGTTACCAATTTTCACGTAGCTAAAATGAGAAAAATTATCCAATCTTGTTTTACCCATAACTTCTTCATTTTAAATCCGTTTTGAGTGAATCAAATTGCTATGGTTTCATATTGAACTCTATTTTATGAATATAAACAGAAAAGTATAGGTTTATAGTCGGAAAAATAAGTTACAAGTCGTTTTTGTAAAGGTAGTCATTTCAGTCGAAAGAACGACGTCTAGATGACCATTTTAGAAAACATACTTCCACTTTGAGTTTAACCATAATTTTTGGATATAGTTTCATGTTCATAATAAAAATCATTTTCTCTAAATAACAACTTTTAAATCAAAGTTTATCATAGTTTTTAATTAACTAACCCAAAACAGCCCGCGGTGTTACTACGACGGCGTAAATCCGGTTTTACGGTGTTTTTCGTGTTTCCAGATTTTAAATCATTAAGTTAGCATATCATATAGATATAGAACATGTGTTTAGTTGATTTTAAAAGTCAAGTTAGAAGGATTAACTTTTGTTTGCGAACAAGTTTAGAATTAACTAAACTATGTTCTAGTGATTACAAGTTTAAACCTTCGAATAAGATAGCTTTATATGTATGAATCGAATGATGTTATGAACATCATTACTACCTTAAGTTCCTTGGATGAACCTACTGGAAAAGAGAAAAATGGATCTAGCTTCAATGGATCCTTGGATGGCTCAAAGTTCTTGAAGCAAAATCATGACACGAAAACAAGTTCAAGTAAGATCATCACTTGAAATAAGATTGTTATAGTTATAGAAATTGAACCAAAGTTTGAATATGATTATTACCTTGTATTAGAATGATAACCTACTGTAAGAAACAAAGATTTCTTGAGGTTGGATGATCACCTTACAAGATTGGAAGTGAGCTAGCAAACTTGAAAGTATTCTTGATTTTATGAACTAGAACTTTTGGAATTTATGAAGAACACTTAGAACTTGAAGATAGAACTTGAGAGAGTTCAATTAGATGAAGAAAATTGAAGAATGAAAGTGTTTGTAGGTGTTTTTGGTCGTTGGTGTATGGATTAGATATAAAGGATATGTAATTTTGTTTTCATGTAAATAAGTCATGAATGATTACTCATATTTTTGTAATCTTATGAGATATTTCATGCTAGTTGCCAAATGATGGTTCCCACATGTGTTAGGTGACTCACATGGGCTGCTAAGAGCTGATCATTGGAGTGTATATACCAATAGTACATACATCTAAAAGCTGTGTATTGTACGAGTACGAATACGGGTGCATACGAGTAGAATTGTTGATGAAACTGAACGAGAATGTAATTGTAAGCATTTTTGTTAAGTAGAAGTATTTTGATAAGTGTATTGAAGTCTTTCAAAAGTGTATAAATACATATTAAAACACTACATGTATATACATTTTAACTGAGTCGTTAAGTCATCGTTAGTCGTTACATGTAAGTGTTGTTTTGAAACCTTTAGGTTAACGATCTTGTTAAATGTTGTTAACCCAATGTTTATAATATCAAAAGAGATTTTAAATTATTATATTATCATGATATTATGATGTACGAATATCTCTTAATATGATATATATACATTAAATGTCGTTACAACGATAAACGTTACATATATGTCTCGTTTCAAAATCATTAAGTTAGTAGTCTTGTTTTTACATATGTAGTTCATTGTTAATATAATTAATGATATGTTTACTTATCATAATATTATGTTAACTATATATATAACCATATATATGTCATCATATAGTTTTTTTTACAAGTTTTAACGTTCGTGAATCACCGGTCAACTTGGGTGGTCAATTGTCTATATGAAACCTATTTCAATTAATCAAGTCTTAACAAGTTTGATTGCTTAACATGTTGGAAACTTTTAATCATGTAAACATCAATCTCAATTAATATATATAAACATGGAAAAGTTCGGGTCACTACATACACCACCAGCGAATCCCGCTACTGGTTCTAGTTTACCACAATAAGTCGATACTCAGTTATGGGCTCATTTGGATGCCGTTGTTCTTCAATAGATATACGGCACCATCTCTCACAATCTTCTACTTACAATCCTTCAGAAAGGCGCCACTGCCAAACAAGCTTGGGACCGTCTCAAAAGAATTTTTCATGACAATGAAAGTTCACGAGCTGTGCACCTTCGCACTTTGTTTTCCAACATTCGATTGGAAAATTTTGCTGATGTTTCCTCTTACTGCTAAGAGTTAAAATCCATTGCCGATCAATTATCAAACGTTGGGCCCAAAGTCGAAGAAAACAACCTCATTTTGCAATTGGTTACGGGTCTGGGCGAAAACTATGAAAGCATCGCTACACTTATCAGTCATACCAAACCCTTACCGTCCTTCTATGATGCTCGTTCGATGTTGATTCTTGAAGAAACTCGAAAGAGCAAACAAATTACGCACAACTCGTCCACCAATCCCACAGCCCTAATCTTAACAAATTCACCTAATCAGATGCGAACCAACAACGCTGATGCTTCTCATCAGTCATCTGCACGCTCTTCGAATTCAAATTTCAGGGGTAGAGGTTCTGGTCGTAACAACAGGGGACGCGGTTTGAACAATCGGGGAAGAGGTCGAAGCAGCTTTAGTTCACAACCCTACTGGCAACAGCAAATGTGGAATTGGCCCAACCAGTCCACTCCAAATTGGACTCCAGGCCCGTGCCCTTATCCCTCTACACCATGGAATCGGCCCAATTTCACTCCTAACAATCAGCCTGAACTACTTGGGCCCAAGCCCAATCAAGCTTATCCCACCTCTGTTGCTCCATCGACTGCTCTAATAGACATTGAGGCTGCTATGCATACCATGACACTAAACCAACCGGATGAAAATTGGTATTTTGACACCGGTGCTACGTCTCACATGACCAATTCCCAAGGTAAACTCTTTTTTTATTATCAATCAAGTTTTCCTTCTAGCATTATTGTCGGAAATGGTAATGGCATACCAATTCATGGATCGGGCCACTCTTTTTTACATAACACTAAACGACTCTTATATCTATCCAACGTTCTTTATGCTCCCAATCTCATTAAAAATTTAATATCCGTACGTAAACTTACCATTGATAATAATATATCTATTGATTTTGATCCTTATGGTTTTACTTTGAAGGAATACCCGACGGAGACACCAATTCTGCGATCTAATAGTAATGGGGATCTTTATCCGCTCAACTCGTCGTTACTTCATCAACTTAATAAGCATGCGGCTTTTTCAGTTTCTACACCGGATATTTGGCACTCTAGACTTGGCCATCCGGGATCTCATGTTTTAGATTTTCTTAGTAATAAACATTTCATTAACTGTAATCGTAGCAATAAAAGTTTTGTTTGTCAACATTGTGTTCTTGGTAAACATATAAGCTTACCTTTTCATTCTTCTACTTCTCACACTAAAGCACCTTTTGAAATTATTCATAGCGATATATGGACGTCACCTACATTAACTAATAACGGCCATAGATATTATTTCTTATTTCTAGATGATTACACTAATTTTCTATGGACATTTCCAATAAGCAACAAGTTACAAGTTTACAACATATACAAAAACTTTGCCACATATATTCAAACTCAATTCAATACTTCTATCAAAACCTTTCAATGTGATAATGGCAAAGAATATGATAACACAAACTTTCATAATCTACTTGCCAATAATGGCACTACCTTTCATTTTTCTTGTCCTTACACCTCTCCACAAAATGGAAAAGCCGAACGACAAATTCGAATGATTAACAACATAATTCGCACACTCCTAACATAATCCTCGGTACCACACTCTTTTTGGCAATACGCACTCAATACCGCCACTCATCTCCTCAATATATTCCCACACAAACACCTTCAATATCATACGCCTACTACTCTTTTATACCAACGTCTACCCTCATATTCTCACCTCAAAATTTTCAGTTGTCGTTGTTACCCGCTCACTTCTCCCTCGCTAATTAACAAACTCCAACCTCGTTCTACACCATGTATATTCCTAGGTTTTCCTCCTCAACACCGTGGATATTATTGCTACGATATACGAACACATAAACTCTTTGTATCGAGACACGTCATCTTTGACGAATCTGTTTTCCCATTCACTAAAAACTCATCTTCTACCACAACATTTTCCACTGATACAAATGCTTATAACCCATTATTTTATCTTTAAAATACTGACTCAGGTGTATCCTATACTCCACTATCATCACATTCTGTTGCTACTCACGATCAATCACAACAAACCACTATAAATCCTAATACTCAACCTTCTGTTCAAACAACACAGCCCAATACTCATACTCTTCGGCCCATACCACTTGACCCATCTCAGTCTACTTCGCCAACCCAAAATACTTCACAATCCACTACATCTAACACTCAACCTACTCTAAATTCACCTTCTATTCCAACCCCCACAAATCGTACAATTATCACTCGTTCTATGTCCGGCATTGTAAAACCAAAAACTCAGTTTAACCTCCATACCTCTAGCTCAATTTCCCCTATTCCTACCAATCCCAAAACTGCCCTGGCCGATCCTAATTGGCGCCATGCCATGTACTATGAATACAAGGCACTTGTTGATAATAATACTTGGGTCCTAGTACCTAAAAAAAAAGATATGAACGTTATCCGTTCCATGTGGATTTTTAAACATAAATATAATTCAAATGGGTCATTTGAAAGATACAAAGCACGACTAGTGGGTGATGGTCGTGCTCAACAAGTAGGTGTCGATTGTTACGAAACTTTTAGTCCCGTAGTTAAGCCCGCTACCATACGTACCGTTCTTCATATTGCTCTTGCAAATTAATGCAAATACATCAGTTAGATGTTAAAAACGCGTTTCTACATGGACAACTCAATGAAACCGTACATATGTATCAACCCGTAGGTTTTCGAGATCCTCAAAAACCAAACCATGTATGCTTATTGAAACGCTCTCTTTATGGGCTTAAACAATCGCCTCGGGCATGGTATCAACGGTTCGCTGACTATGTCTTGACTATAGGTTTCAAACATAGCCGGAGTGATCATTCGTTATTTATTTACAAACGTGGCACTCATACCGCATATCTATTATTATACGTAGATGATATCATCCTGATTACGTCACATAACAGTCTACGTGAGTCATTATTATCATTGTTATCTAACGAATTTGCTATGAAGGACTTGGGTGAATTAAGCTCTTTCTTAGGTATTTCAGTGCAGCGAACAAAAGATGGCCTATTCCTCAATCAGACTGCATATGCGAATGAAATCATTAGTCGAGCTGGTATGGCCGTATGTCAGCCTGTTTCTACACCAGTAGATACCATGGGTAAATTAAGTTCGAATACAGGCAACAAATATAAAGATCCCACATATTTTCGAAGTTTAGCAGGGGCATTACAATATTTGACTTTTACACGACCCGATATAGCATACGCGGTTCAACAGGTTTGTTTACATATGCACGACCCACGAGATTGTCATATGCTAGCTATTAAGCACATCATCAGATACATAAAAGGGACTGTTAACATGGGGTTACATATGACATCTTCGAAGAAACATGAATTGGTTACTTATACGGACTCGGATTGGGCCGGTTGTCCGGATACACGTCGTTCAACCTCGGGATATTGTGTGTTGCTAGGTGATAACCTTATTTCATGGTCCTCTAAATGTCAACCAACCATCTCACGTTCAAATGCTGAATCCAAATATCGGGGGGTGGCTAATGTAGTTGCAGAGTTTTGTTGGTTAAGAAACTTACTACTTGAACTTCATGTCCCTCTACATAAAGCTACTTTAGTCCTATGTGATAATGTTAGTGCCACTTATCTATCCGATAATCTTGTACAACATCAACGAACAAAACACATCGAACTAGACATTCACTTAGTTCGGGAAAAAGTGCAACGCGGTGAGGTTAAAGTTCTACACGTTCCAACTCGTTTTCAAGTTGCCGATATCTTCACTAAAGGATTACCGCGATTTCTCTTCAATGATTTTCGATTCAGTCTTTGCCTTCGTTCTTCTCCGGCTACGACTGCAGGAGGATATTAGTCATTATATTATATCTTCTGTAATATGTGTGAAGTAGTCATACGTACATTCTAGTATATGTGAAGTAGTCTCTTGTAATCCCACTTAATGTGGAGTGTTAGTTAGTCAAAGATGTCCCACAAAGTGTGGAGTCTTAGTTAGCTCTATAGCCTATATATACATGTATGTTCTGTACTTTGAGGATCAATAAAAACTGACGAGTTATATCCTACTTACAAATTTGAACTTTGATTTATAATATAACAATTTAAAGATCTAGAAAAAAAGTGTTCTATGTCAACCAAACCCAACTGCATTGCTTCAAAGTGTAGCATAGAATGACCCGTTTTGACCTAACCCGTTTCGAACAGGTTCGACACACCAATTGAGCCAACTTTGATCAAGCAAGAATGCTGGGTTTTTTTCAAATACAAATGGAATGGTATGACATTATATTAAAAAAATATGAACCTGATCTCAAAAGTCATAACAGTGAAATGGAAGGATACATGTTTAAGAAACTAAACTCCAACAAAAAATCAAGGATCACTCATATGTTGCTGCATAAACTCTGCTACTATTCAACTGTACATTTTAAACATAATGCCTGAAAACCTCTTATATCAACTTCAATTCAAAAGCATTGTGATAAATCCCGTTCAAAAGCGCAAGTACACATAAACAATTTTTATGTGAATTCTATATTAGATTTAATATATTAGATTTAAGTACATTCTAAAAATTTTTATGTGAACATATACGAAAGGACTTTGCAAAACTTAGCGGAAAACATATTATACTGTACAAAAGTATAAATTATGTTGAGAAGTCAAGTGACACATAATAAATTTGTCGAACTTTTTTTTTAAGACAATGAGGGGTCTATTATTGACTTCAATCTGTTATCTTCCACATCCTGAAATAAACATAGATTCGAGGGTGTTTGTTGTTAGTAAATAGATGATCTTATAAGCAAGTGAAGTATACTGTGTGCAGTTTAGAAACAAATTCTTATTGAATTGATTATGTATAATAACCTTCCATTTCTAGTAATCTTCCTTAAACATTTCAACAAAGGTAGCATCATCTGTGGCATCTTTAACTGTGTAGTTTGGATGAGGGATTTGAGGTTGTAGTCGGTAACCTCAAGCTTGAACAGAAGAGTGTTTCCTATTAAGGCGTCTAACTCATCAGGCTAGTCTTGGTCTTCAGGTAATGCTTTCATTAGCTGATAAGCCGATTGGGTAACGTAATGCTTTCATTATGCAGTATATCTTTTATAATAGAAAACATTAATAAGGAAAATTATCAGTAAGTTAATGAACGTAAAGCAAAAACTATAATTTTATAGACGACAACAACAACAACAACAAAAAAACCCAATACCACGTAAGTGGTGTATGAGGGAGGTGAGATATAGACAATCCTTCCCCTATCTGAGAATAAAGACAAGTCATTTCTTTGCCCATAGTGAAACACTCTCAAAAGTAGAGAAAGTCATCCCTCTCTCTATTCGACGGATAGAGAGATTGCTTCCGAGTGGACCTCCGGCCAATAAGTAGGAATTTTTTTTAAAATAAAAAATTTAAATTAAAAATAAAATTGAGACGCCATGAAAATGATGAAATCAAATTTCCATGTGTTTTAAATCCTGCCTGAAATTTATTTTAGGCTCTAAAAGTCAGTCAAGTCACCAATAAATTGATGCTTGCTGTCGACTCAATAACTAGAGCCGTTTATAATTTTATAGACATTGGTATCAAATAACATAGCATACAATTAAACCAATACGAAACCTATTTTTTGTTCCTTAAGAAGTGAAGATGTTGTGTTTCATCAATATTTGATTTGATTTAAAACTGAAATTCAAGTATAATAGAAAAAATTGTTAATTAAATCTTTAGTAACAAACCTGGTTAAAGAGAAGATTGGATGGAATGTGATAATCGTGGATATTCCACGAAAAATTGATACACCGTTCCTTCAATGTCATCTGTATTGGCAAAAAAATCGATTTGGAATCATCGATTTAGACTTGTGTTTGTTTTTTTTTCCCGATTGAATCATTGAGATATAGGGTTTGTATTCGATGGGTTGTAGAGACGAAGAACGATGGGAGTTAGGGTTTGTATCGGGTGGGTTGAAGAGACGAAGAAGGAAAAGAATGGACGTTTGAATTTTTTATATATATATATTACCAGCGTGGCATGATTAGGTGTTAAATGTAATTCAGAGAGTGATTAATATGTCAGCACTTCAGATTAGGAACTGCTAATGGTCTGACACCTAGGATTTAATTTCATGATTTATAAGATGTAATAGATAGACTCGCATACATTGCTTTACTACAGTTTCAACCTATAACGTTTTTTTTACTCTGTAACTTTTTTAGCGAAAAAATCATAACCATATAGAGGAGTCATTTACTCTATATTTGTTCACTCTCCGTCACATATTTATTATCTAGTACTCCGTATTTGTTTGGAATATTTCAAATTAGTTGTCTATTTTTTCAATAAATAAATAAAAATAAAGAAAAATAAAGAGGTAAAGTTTATTAATATATCTAATGTATGCATGTAAGAAAAAATGATTGATAAAAATAAATGATAAAACGACAAAGTATAAAAAAATATAATGTAATAATAATATTTGCAAATTATATATTTTTTTATTTGAAGACAATTGATATGTGACATATAGAGTCATAAATTTTGAATAATTTCAAATCACTTTATTAGAGGACTCTTAACCATGACGTCATGTCATGGTATCAGTGATGCATCAGCAGATTCTTTCCATCACTAACCAAGACTAACTGCTAATCATCATGAGTCTATGACATACCACAACTTGGTCCCACTTCCAATTCTTAATATTACACTTAATTATTATTGTTACTTGTATTTTATATTAAAATAACTGTGAAATTATTTTTTTATAAAAATTATTATTATTATTATTATTATTATTATTATTATTATTATTATTATTATTATTATTATTATTATTATTATTATTATTATTATTATTATTATTATTATTATTCTTGTTATTATTAGTATTATTATTTTTACGTGAAACAAGTGAACTTTTTATTGAATTAAAAAAGACGGAAATACAAGACATGAAAATATAAAAACGATTACATCAAAGTTAAAAACAATAAATACTAAACGCCGTCGCTAAACTTGTTCGCATACTTCTTTATTATGTTACTCCTAGCTCGCATCAACAAGTCATGTTGGTCGGGTGGAATGTCGGAAGACACCGGTTGCGCTAGAAGCTTCAAAATTTCCAACATCACATGATTGTCGACTTGCTCCTCTATCATTCTTGTCCTTTTTTCAGCCTCCTCCATTTTCGGCCTCATGGTCTCACGTGTAACATTTGCAGTATCATAAATAAATGCTCTAGCATCCTCTGAAGAACAACGAGATGCCGCATCCAATTAGCAAGAACTCTTTTGACTCTTTGCACGATTCGGTGGACGGCGGATTGGTAGACCTCGAAATAAATTCTCCAAATTGACTGTCGGGTTTGAAGTCAGAGTCGGTTCGTCATCTCCTAAATTGAGAGTGTCAAGCTCGGTTTGTCGACGTTTGGCGGTCACCACACTTTCATACGTTAAAAATTGGAGACAATCTCTAACAACCCTCCACGCTTCATCATATGCGAAGCTTCTCTTTTGTTGATCACGAAAATGCCTTCTTAACTTGCAAAATGATATCCACCTCGTTGTGTCCACTAGACCAATGTGTAATACCCCGTCAGAATCCACTAACGGCGTATTAAGTCTGGTCCCACAGTTAACGATCACGCCCTCTATATGAGACGTTTCCGAAAAGTATTCGCATTAAATTTCAAAAGTAAAGTCATTTAATAAAGAAATAATTCTGAAAAGCAGTTGACATAAATGACCAACATAAGTAAACTCCAAAACATTATGAATGAAAATAGTTTTCAATGAGAATACTAGTTCTTGAAATAAGTCATGACGAAAACATGCTGGAAATCACTCCAGTAATAGCAGCAAACAAGCAAGACATATTTTGCAAACGGAAGCATACCTCTAAGGACCTGAGATAAAAACATGCAAAAGGTTTACGAAAAACATTGAGTGAATCTACAGGTTTAGTAAAGCATTTGGTAAGTTGGGCCACGAGATTTCTGAAATAAAAGCATCGTAAAAGTTATACATTAGCATGAGCACTTGATTATAAGGCTTTAACAATGCGGATTGTTAAAGCGCTACACGTCTTCCTTTTACCCATTCTAAGCATACACCGATCAAGTGTACAAGCAACAACAGAATAAGCACCCCGTAGGTTGAGGCGAGGTTTGTCAAACCTAACGGTACCGTTCCTAAAAGTCGAGCTTACTAAAAGTAATTAATATAATCAAGCTAAGGGATTTTTGATCTGAACTCATATGTATATGCTTAAGTTACTCGTGCCTAATACGTAAAACATCTGTAAAAGCATGTTATCTCATCCCATGTAAAAAGTAGTAGGGACTGTAGACTCACCTTTGCAAAGCACAATACTTCTCTTAGTAAAAACCGTACAGTAGACGGATAATCACGACCGAAAAACTCAACCTAGTCAAATAGGTCATCTTAAGTAAATACATAGGTCACACTATGTCAACTCATAGTGTACGCATAGTCCAAGTGCTCAGACTGACTCAACAAGCAAGTAAAAGTCAACTAGTTCAAGCAAGTCAACAAAAGTCAACCAAAGTCAAACCAAAAGTCAACTCGGTCAAAGTGGTCAACTAAAGTCAAACGTCCCAGTAGGTCATGAAAACTTGGTCAACATGTCAATCCTAAGTCAACCAACACGTTATAGCTTATGAAATGTCCCGTTCATATTGATTATAAACGTTCCATATTAATTGATTTCGTCACGAGGTTTTGACCTCTATATGAGACGTTTTTCAAAGAATGCATTCATTTTTTAAAACAAGCATAACCTTTATTTTATCGATAAAGGTTTAAAAAGCATTACGTAGATTATCAAATAATGATAATCTAAAATATACTGTTTACACACGACCATTACATAATGGTTTACAATAAGAATATATTACATCAAAAATAAGTTTCTTGAATGCAGTTTTTACACAATATCATACAAGCATGGACTCTAAATCTTGTCCTTATTTTAGTATGCAATAGCGGAATCTCTTAATAATCACCTGAGAATAAACATGCTTAAAACGTCAACAAAAATGTTGGTGAGTTATAGGTTTAACCTATATATTTATCAAATCGCAATAATAGACCACAAGATTTCATATTTCAATATACATCCCATACATAGAGATAAAAATCATTCATATGGGGAACACCTGGTAACCGACATTAACAAGATACATATAAGAATATCCCCTATCATTCCGGGAAATCCTTCGGACATGATATAAACGAATTCGAAGTACTAAAGCATCCGGTACTTTGGATGGGGTTCGTTAGGCCCAATAGAACTATCTTTAGGATTCACGTCAATTAGTAAATCGGTTTACTAATTCTTAGGTTACCAAGCAAAAGGGGCATATTCGGCTTCGATCATTCAACCATATAATGTAGTTTCATTCACTTGTATCTATTTCGTAAAACATTTATAAAACTGCATGTATTCTCATCCCAAAATATTAGATTTTAAAAGTGAGACTATAACTCACTTTCACAGATTTTTACTTCGTCGGGAAGTAAGACTTGGCCACTGGTCGATTCACAAACCTATACAAATATGTACATATATATCAAAGTATGCTCAAAATATATTTACAACATTTTTTAATACGTTATAATGTTTTAAGCTTATTAAGTCAGCTGTCCTCGTTAATAACCTACAACTAGTTGTCCATAGTTAGATGTACAGAAATAAATATAAATTATCTTGGATCAATCCACGACTCAGTGTATACAAGCCTCAGGCTAGATCACAACTCAAACTATATATATTATTTTGGAATCAACCTCAACCCTGTATAGCTAACTCCAACATTACTGCACATAGAGTGTCTATGGTTGTTCCAAAATATATTATATAGATGGGTCGATATGATATGTCAAAACATTGTATACGTGTCTATGGTATCCCAAGATTACATAATATATATTAGTATACATGAATAATATAATATAAGTTTGTTAAGTTATGATTTGTATAGAATTGTTACAATATTTCCCGTAGCTACAACAATCAAAAATATCCAATCTTGTTTTACCCATAACTTCTTCGTTTTAAATCAGTTTTGAGTGAATAAAATTGCTATGGTTTCATATTGAACTCTATTTTATGAATCTATATATAAAAAGTATAGGTTTATAGTCGAAAATATAAGTTACAAGTCATTTTTTTAAGATGTAGTCATTTCAGTCGAAAGAACGACGTCTTGATGACCATTTTGAAAAACATACTTCCACTTTGAGTTTAACCATGATTTTTGGATATAGTTTCATGTTCATAAGAAAAATCATTTTCCCATAAGAATAACTTTTAAATCAAAGTTTATCATAGTTCTTAATTATCAAACCCAAAACAGCCCGCGGTGTTACTACGACGGCGTATGTTCGATTTTACGGTGTTTTTCGTGTTTCCAGGTTTTAAATCATTAAGTTAGCATATCATATATAAATAGAACATGTGTTTAGTTGATTTTAAAAGTCAAGTTAGAAGAATTAACTTTATTTGCGAACAAGTTTAGAATTAACTAAACTATGTTCTAGTGATTACAAGTTTAAATCTTCGAATAAGATAGTTTTATATGTATGAATCGAATGATGTTATGAACATCATTACTACCTTAAGTTTAGTAGGGAAACCTACTGGAAGTGACAAGAAATGATCTACCTTCAAAGGATCTTGGATGGCTTGAAAGTTCTTGAAGTAGGATCATGACACAAAAACAAGTTCAAGTAAGATTTTTACTCGAATTAAGATAGTTTATAGTTATAGAAATTGAATCAAAGTTTGAATATGATTATTACCTTGAATAAGAAAGATAACCTACTGTAAATAACAAAGGTTTCTTGATCTTAGATGATTACTTGGAATGGATTAGAAAGCTTGGATGTAAACTAGTAAACTTGAAAGGATTTTCGAAGTGTTCTTGAAGTGTTCTTCCTAAGATGATTATAGCTTGATTCTTGAAGTAATTTTTGATGAAGATGATGATTATCTACTGGAAAAATTCATTCATAAGTGTGTGTGTGTTGAGAGAGAATTAGAAAGAGAATTGGAAGTGAAATGGAGTGAATGATGAGTGGTAAGTGGTGAGTGGTGAGTGGGGTTAAAAGGAGTTCTAGTTAGTTAACTAGTTCATGGTAGAAGTTAAAATTGATTAGTCATACATGACATAATCAATATTGGAATCCCATGCTAGTTTCTATTGGTATATACCCACAGTAAGTACGTCTAGAAGCTGTGTATAATACGGGTATGAATACGACTAGAATTCTTGATGAAAAAAGAATGGGAATGTAACTGTACCCATTTTCGTTAAGTATTATTGTTTTGATATATGTCTTGAAGTCTTCCAAAAGTATATTAATACATCTAAATACACTACATGTATATACATTTTAACTGAGTCGTTAAGTCATCGTTAGTCGCTACATGTAAGTGTTGTTTTGAAACCTTTAAGTTAACAATCTCATCGTTAGAATGACCATCTCTCTAATTTCAAATTATATATCTTTTCTTTTAATGTCGGCGTAGCTCTTTTGCCGACTTTGGGCGGTTTTCAACCGTTGTTGAATTTGGATAATCTTCTCGGTAGTTTCTTATATTATCTCCGGACCCGTAATCTGTCTATCCCCCACTTCACTCCAACAAGTCGGAGACCTGCACTTTTTACCATAAAGTGCTTCAAATGGCACCATCTCAATGCTTGAATGGTAGCTGTTGTTGTAGGAAAATTGAGCTTACGGTAGATGTCGATCCCAACTGTTTCCGAAATCAATAACACATGCTTGTGGAATGTCTTCAAGCGTTTGTATCGTCCTTACGCTCTGCCCATCAGTTTATGGATGATAGGCAGTACTCATGTCTAGACGAGTTCCTAATGCTTGCTGTAATGTCTGCCAGAATCTTGAAATAAACCTGCCATCCCTATCAGAGATAATAGAGATTGGTATTCCATGTCTGGAGATGACTTCCTTCAAATACAGTCGTGCTAACTTCTCCATCTTGTCATCTTCTCTTATTGGCAGGAAGTGTGCTGATTTGGTGAGACGATCAACTATTACCCAAATAGTATCAAAACCACTTGCAGTCCTTGACAATTTAGTGATGAAATCCATGGTAATGTTTTCCCATTTCCATTCCGGGATTTCGGGTTGTTGAAGTAGACCTGATGGTTTTTGATGCTCAGCTTTGACCTTAGAACACATCAAACATTCTCTTACGTATTTAGTAACATTGGCTTTCATACCTGGCCACCAAAAATGTTTCTTGAGATCCTTGTACATCTTCCTCGTTTCAGGATGTATTGAGTATCTGGTTTTATGAGCTTCTCTAAGTACCATTTCTCTCATATCTCCAAATTTTGGTACCCAAATTCTTTCAGCCCTATACCGGGTTCCGTATTCTCGAATATTAAGATGTTTCTCTGATCCTTTGGGTATTTCATCCTTTAAGTTTTCCTCTTTTAAAACTCCTTGTTGCGCCTCCTTTATTTGAGTAGTAAGGTTAGTGTGAATCATTATATTCATAGCTTTTACACGAATGGGTTCTCTGTCCTTTCTGCTCAAGGCGTCGGCTACCACATTTGCCTTCCCTGGGTGGTAACGAATCTCAAAGTCTTAATCATTCAACAATTCAATCCACCTGCGCTGCCTCATGTTCAGTTGTTTCTGATTAAATATATGTTGAAGACTTTTGTGGTCGGTACATATAATACTTGTGACCCCATATAAGTAGTGCCTCCAAGTCTTTAATGCAAAAACAACCGCGCCTAATTCCAAATGATGCGTCGTATAATTCTGTTCGTGAATCTTCAATTGTCTAGACGCATAAGCAATTACTTTCGTTCGTTGCATTAATACACAACCGAGACCTTGCTTTGAGGCGTCACAATATATCACAAAATCATCATTCCCTTCAGGTAATGACAATATAGGTGATGTAGTTAACTTTTTCTTCAACAATTGCAACGCTTTTTCTTGTTCATCCTTCCATTCAAATTTCCTCCCTTTATGCGTTAATGCAGTTAAGGGTTTTGCTATTCTGGAAAAGTCTTGGATGAACCTTCTGTAGTAACCAGCTAGTTCTAAAAACTGGCGTATGTGTTTTGGAGTTTTTGGGGTTTCCCACTTTTCAACGGTTTCAATCTTTGCTGGATCCACCTGAATACCTTCTTTGTTCACTATGTGACCGAGGAATTGAACTTTTTCCAACCAAAATGCACACTTTGAAAACTTAGCGTACAGTTTTTCCTTTCTTAACAACTCTAGCACTTTTCTCAAATGTCCTTCGTGCTCTTGGTCATTCTTTGAGTAAATAAGTATGTCATCGATGAAAACAATGACAAAATTGTCAAGGTATGGCCCACACACTCGATTCATGAGGTCCATGAACACAGCTGGTGCGTTAGTTAAACCAAACGGCATAACCATAAACTCATAATGACCGTAACGCGTCCTAAAAGCAGTTTTCGGAATATCATCCTCCTTCACCCGCATTTGATGATACCCGGAACGTAAATCGATCTTTGAATAAACCGACGAGACTTGTAGTTGATCAAATAAGTTGTCGATTCTCGGTAGTGGGTAGCGGTTCTTAATGGTAAGTTTGTTCAACTCTCGGTAGTTGATACACAACCTAAATGTACCATCCTTCTTCTTGACAAACAAAACAGGAGCTCCCCACGGTGATGTGCTTGGTCGAATGGAACCACGCTCTAAAAGTTCTTGTAATTGGCTTTGGAGTTCCTTCATCTCACTGGGTGTAAGTCTGTATGGAGCACGAGCTATTGGTGCAGCTCCTGGTACAAGATCTATCTGAAATTCAACAGATCGGTGCGGAGGTAGTCCTGGTAATTCTTTCGGAAATACATCGGGAAATTCTTTTGAGACGGAAACATCATTGATGTTCTTTTCTTCAGGTTTAACTTCCTCGATGTGTGCTAGAATGACGTAACAACCTTTTCTTATTAGTTTTTGCGCCTTCAAACTACTAATAAGATTTAACTTCACGTTGCTCTTTTCTCCGTACACCATTAAAGGTTTTTCTTTTTCACGCATAATGCGAATCGCATTTTTGTAACAAACGATCTCTGCTCTCACCTTTTTCAGCCAGTCCATGCCAATTATTACATCAAAACTTCCTAACTCGACTGGTATTAAATCAATTTTAAACGTTTCATCCCCCAGTTTAATTTCTCTCTCCTGACATATATTATCTGCTGAAATTAATTTACCGTTTGCTAATTCGAGTAAAAATTTACTATCCAAAGGTGTCAATAGGCAACTTAATTTAGCACAAAATTCTCTACTCATATAGCTTTTATCTGCACCCGAATCAAATAAAACATAAGCAAATTTATCGTCAATAAGAAACGTACCCGTAACAAGCTCCGGGTCTTCCTATGCTTCTGCCGCATTAATATTGAAAACTCTTCCACGGCCCTGCCCATTAGTATTCCCCTTATTCGGGTAATTTCTAATAATGTGGCCCAGTTTTCCACATTTATAACAAACAGCGTTGGTATTACTTGCTCCGACACTATTCGTTTCGGCATTACTTGTTCCGACATTATTTGTTCCTTTAGTTTAGTTAAACTTTGGTCCGTAGACCTCACACTTTGTCGCGCTATGACCATTTCTTTTACACCTGTTGTAAAATGTCGTGCAAAACCCTTGATGATTTTCTTCACACCTATGACATGGCTGTTTTAGGTTTTTGTTGCCGTTGTTGTTATTGAGGTTGTTGTTGGGATTGTTATTGTTGTTGAAACGGTTGTTGTAGTTGTTGTTGTTGGGATGTTTGTTGTAGTTATTGTTAGGATTGCGGTTATTGTTGCGATTGTTGTTGCGGTTGTTGGGATAGTTGTTGCGATTGTTGTTGTAATTGTTGTTGTTGTTGTACTGGTGACTCTTGTCACCGTTTTCCTCCCACTTCCTCTTGAGTTGTTTCGTGTTGGCTTCTTCGGCCGCCTGCTCTTTAATTCTTCCCTCAATCTGATTTATGAGTTTATGAGCCATTCGACTTGCCTTCTGTATAGAAGCGGGCTCGTGTGAACTCACATCTTCTCGAATCCTTACTGGTAACCCTTTTACAAACGCGTCGATCTTCTCTTCTTCATCTTCGAATGCTCCCGGACATAATAGGCACAACTCTGTGAATCGTCGTTCATATGTGGTAACTTCGAACCCTTGTGTTCGTAACTCTCTAAGTTCTGCCTTGAGTTTATTGACTTCGTTTCTAGGACGGTACTGCTCGTTCATCAATTACTTGAATGCCGACCACGGTAGTGCGTAAGCAGCATTTTGTCCTACCTGTTCAAGATAGGTGTTCCACCACGTTAACGCAGTACCTGTGAAGGTATGCGTAGCGTCCTCTTCAGTACATTTACTTATGGCACACACCGATTCGACTTTCTCGGTCCACCGTTTCAATCCAATTGGTCCTTCGGTTCCATCAAATTCCAAAGGTTTGCAGGCAGTGAATTCTTTGTAGGTGCATCCTACACGATTTCTTGCGCCGTTAGCTGCATTGCTAGATTCAGAGTTATTGTTGGTATGTAGCGCAGCTTGTACTGCAGCTATGTTTGCAGCAAGAAAAGTACAAAATTCCTCTTCGCTCATATTCATGGTTTGTCGAGTAGTCGGTGCCATTTCCTTCAAAATAGCCAACTGAATCGAGTTAATCATACAAAATATTAAGAGTAGTCAATAGTATTTCATAGCATAATATGAACTTATTTATAAAAGCTTTTTCTTCATATTAGTGTTTTATAAGTTCAAATTCGGGTACTACCTACCCGTTAAGTTCATACTTAGTAGCTAATATACAATTCAACTACTACAATTCCATATGAAAAACTGATTATAATAATATATCACATACAAATATTCTTCAAACTTACAACTTCGCTATATTACATATAACATGAAATATATTACACTTTGATACATGACAATTTTGAAGATAAATCTAGTTAATACGCAAGTTGTTCAGCAAAGGAAATAAAGACACGTAATTCATAAGTCCAGAAACAAGTCATGCATTCTGGTTTTACTAAGACGACTTCCCATCCTTGGTCTTGTGGAAAATAACCGTTATGACCATTGGCTAGGCAGCATGTTGTAATGTCGTCAAATGGACGAGGGTTTCGTAATGTCCAACAGCCCCGTAATAATCTAAAAACCTTGTTTCTCACCCCAACTACTGAATCCGTCACTTGTGGAAAAGTTTTATTTAAAAGTTGTAACCCGATATTCTTTTTCTCATTTTGGTAAGAAGCGAACATCACTAACCCGTAAGTATAACATGCTTCTTTATGTTGCATGTTAGAAGCTCTTTCTAACTCGCGAAATCCTATGTTGGGATATGTTGAGTCAAAATAGGTTCTTAACCCGTAGCGTAAAATTTCATTTGGGTTCCTCGCATTTAATGCTTTAAAGAAAACACGACGTAACTTACGGTCTTCCCAATGTGATATACCCCACCTATTAAAGGAAAGCCTTTTATAAACTAAGGCATTTCTGGAAAGTCTTTCAAATGTTTGACAAGTTAATTTCACCATAACTAAATGTGCTGATGAACTCTGACCGACTCTAGACAAAATTTCCTCAATCATATCCTCTGGTAGGTCTTCTAAAATATTCGGTTGTCTACCCTTAACGTCTATTTTGTTTTTATACTGTAAAATAGACAAGGATTAGATTCATAAAAGATAATTAACAAACAATACAAGCAATTTTTACATAGAACATAAAAGTACAATCACACTATAATACATATAATACACAACATGATTACAACTCCCTAATCTGAATCACTGGTTTCTTCTTCTTCGGACTTGGTTCGCTTTCCTAATTTTCCAGGGATATATGGTGTTCCTCTATTATGAGGCGTCGTTTTCCACAATGTTTTAGAAAAACCTGGTGGTTTAGAGGTTCCCGGGTTATTGTTACACTTTAGGAAATACGGATGTTGCCGATACATATAAAGCTCATCAGGGTTGGAATCGGGTTTCTCTATTTTTATACCTTTTCCCTTATTATTTTCTTTTGCTATATTAAATTGGGTCGAGGTGATTTCTATAACATCATCGGAATCCTCATCGGGATCCGATTCATCGAAAAATTGGTAATCTTCCCAATATTTTGCTTCCTCGGCAGAAACACCATTGACCATTTTTAACTTTGGTCCGTTGATTGAGAATTTTCTTTTATTTAAACGATTTACTTTAGGTATCACTATTTCTTCCTACGGAACCTCTTCTTCTTCTGGTTCCTCCTCTCCCGATTCATCCTCTTCTGGTTTCTCTTCTTCCGGTTCCTCCTCTTCTGGTTCCTCTTCGGGAATTTGTGAATCTTCCCAAAATATATTCGACTCTTCATTATTATTAGGTGAATCAATGGGATTTGTACTAGAGGTAGACATCTATCACACAATATCAAACACATTAAGAGGTTAATATATCACATAATATTTACATGTTAATAATATATAGTTTCCATCAAAAGTGTTAAGCAATTTTTTTTTTAAAGAAAACACGGTCGAAGTCCAGACTCACTAATGTATCCTAACAAACTCGATTAGACACACTAATGCAAATTTCTGGTTCTCTAAGACCAACGCTCGAATACAAACTGAAATGTCCCGTTCATATTGATTATAAACGTTCCATATTAATTGATTTCGTCGCGAGGTTTTGACCTCTATATGAGACGTTTTTCAAAGACTGCATTCATTTTTTAAAACAAGCATAACCTTTATTATATCGATAAAGGTTTAAAAAGCATTACGTAGATTATCAAATAATGATAATCTAAAATATACTGTTTACACACGACCATTACATAATGGTTTACAATAAGAATATATTACATCAAAAATAAGTTTCTTGAATGCAGTTTTTACACAATATCATACAAGCATGGACTCCAAATCTTGTCCTTATTTTAGTATGCAACAGCGGAAGCTCTTAATAATCACCTGAGAATAAACATGCTTAAAACGTCAACAAAAATGTTGGTGAGTTATAGGTTTAACCTATATATTTATCAAATCGCAATAATAGACCACAAGATTTCATATTTCAATATACATCCCATACATAGAGATAAAAATCATTCATATGGTGAACACCTGGTAACCGACATTAACAAGATGCATATAAGAATATCCCCTATCATTCCGGGAAATCCTTCGGACATGATATAAATGAATTCGAAGTACTAAAGCATCCGGTACTTTGGATGGGGTTCGTTAGGCCCAATAGATCTATCTTTAGGATTCGCGTCAATTAGTAGATCGGTTTACTAATTCTTAGGTTACCAAGAAAAAGGGGCATATTCGGCTTCGATCATTCAACCATATAATGTAGTTTCATTTACTTGTGTCTATTTCGTAAAACATTTATAAAACTGCATGTATTCTCATCCCAAAATATTAGATTTTAAAAGTGGGACTATAACTCACTTTCATAGATTTTTACTTCATCGGGAAGTAAGACTTGGCCACTGGTCGATTCATGAACCTATACAAATATGTACATATATATCAAAGTATGCTCAAAATATATTTACAACATTTTTTAATACGTTATAATGTTTTAAGCTTATTAAGTCAGATGTCCTCGTTAATAACTTACAACTAGTTGTCCATAGTTAGATGTACAGAAATAAATATAAATTATCTTGGATCAATCCACGACTCAGTGTATACAAGCCTCAGGCTAGATCAAAACTCAAACTATATATATTATTTTGGAATCAACCTCAACCCTGTATAGCTAACTCCAACATTACTGCATATAGAGTGTCTATGGTTGTTCCAAAATATATTATATAGATGGGTCGATATGATATGTCAAAACATTGTATACGTGTCTATGGTATCCCAAGATTACATCATATATATTAGAATACATGAATAATACAATATAAGTTTGTTAAGTTATGATTTGTATAGAATTGTTACAATATTTCCCGTAGCTACAACAATCAAAAATATCCAATCTTGTTTTACCCATAACTTCTTCGTTTTAAATCCGTTTTGAGTGAATCAAATTGCTATGGTTTCATATTGAACTATATTTTATGAATCTATATAGAAAAAGTATAGGTTTATAGTCGAAAATATAAGTTACAAGTCGTTTTTGTAAGAGGTAGTCATTTCAGTCGAAAGAACGACGTCTTGATGACCATTTTGAAAAACATACTTCCACTTTGAGTTTAACCATGATTTTTGGATATAGTTTCATGTTCATAAGAAAAATAATTTTCCCATAAGAACAAATTTTAAATCAAAGTTTATTATAGTTTTTAATTATCAAACCCAAAACAGCCCGCGGTGTTACTACGACGGCGTATGTCCGATTTTACGGTGTTTTTCGTGTTTCCAGGTTTTAAATCACTAAGTTAGCATATCATATAGATATAGAACATGTGTTTAGTTGATTTTAAAAGTCAAGTTAGAAGGATTAACTTTATTTGCGAACAAGTTTAGAATTAACTAAACTATGTTCTAGTGATTACAAGTTTAAATCTTCGAATAAGATAGTTTTATATATATGAATTGAATGATGTTATGAACATCATTACTACCTTAAGTTTAGTAGGTAAACCTACTGGAAGTGAAAAGAAATAATCTAGCTTCAAAGGATCTTGGATGGCTTGAAAGTTCTTGAAGTAGGATCATGACACAAAAACAAGTTCAAGTAAAATTTTTACTCGAATTAAGATAGTTTATAATTATAAAAATTGAATCAAAGTTTGAATATGATTACTACCTTGAATAATAAAGATAACCTACTGTAAATAACAAAGGTTTCTTGATCTTAGATGATTACTTGGAATGGATTAGAAAGCTTGGATGTAAACTAGTAAACTTGAAAGGATTTTCGAAGTGTTCTTGAAGTGTTCTTTCTAAGATGATTATAGCTTGATTCTTGAAGTAATTTTTGATGAAGATGATGATTAGCTACTAGAAAAATTCATTCATAAGTGTGTGTGTTGAGAGAGAATTAGAAAGAGAATTGGAAGTGAAATGGAGTGAATGATGAGTGGTAAGTGGTTAGTGGTGAGTGGGGTTAAAAGGAGTTCTAGTTAGTTGACTAGTTCATGATAGAAGTTAAAATTGATTAGTCATACATGACATAATCAATAGTGGAATCCCATGCTAGTTCCTATTGGTATATACCCACCGTAAGTACGTCTAGAAGCTGTGTATAATACGGGTATGAATACGACTAGAATTCTTGATGAAAAAAGAATGGGAATGTAACTGTACCCATTTTTGTTAAGTATTAGTGTTTTGTTATATGTCTTGAAGTCTTCCAAAAGTATATTAATACATCTAAATACACAACATGTATATACATTTTAACTGAGTCGTTAAGTCATCGTTAGTCGTTACATGTAAGTGTTGTTTTGAAACCTTTAAGTTAACAATCTCATTTAATGTTGTTAACCCATTATTTATTATATCTAATGAGATGTTAAATTATTATCTTATCATGATATTATGATATATTAATATATCTTAATATGATATATATACATTTAAATGTCGTTACAACGTTAATCGTTACATATATGTCTCGTGTCGAAATCCTTAAGTTAGTAGTCTTGTTTTTATGTATATAACTCATTGTTAATACACTTATGGAGATACTCACTTATCATAATCTCATGTTAACTATATGTATATCCATATATATATATCGTCATGTCGTTTTTACAAGTTTTAACGTTCGTGAATCTCTGGTCAACTTGGGTGGTCAATTGTCTACATGAAACTCATTTCAAATAATCAAGTCTTAACAAGTTTGATTGCTTAACATGTTGGAAACATTTAATCATGTAAAAAACAATTTCATTTAATATATATAAACATGGAAAAGTTCGGGTCACTACAGCTTATAGTTTGTCAAGTACGCATTAACAGTTTATCGTTTCGTATCAAAATCATGCACTAGTCGCAAACAATCGCACATAATTCATAGCACGTAATTCATGACATGGAAAACTCCAGATCATAAGTACACTCAAAAATGATTCCAAAAAGTCTAGCCAGGGTCTCATACGACATCTACAAGTCGGATTTCAGAAAGGGTCTAGTTACGGTTTACCAAATCAGTTTCTGAACACGCAACAGTTTTAGAAAAATTCTCATTTAAAATCAAATACAGATTTTAATGAATGTCCAATTGGAGCTTACTCCAGACATTCCAAAGTTTTAGTGGTAAAATAAACATAGACTTTCATGTAGCTAATTTGTACAGTTAATTCAATGAAACCAGACTCTCGGTTTTTGAACAACAAACAGACATGTCATGTGGCGTAAAGTAAAACACATAGAAAATCACATTTTCAGAAGTTAGAATACAAATGTAACATTCTTAGGAACATATAAATAATCATATTCCAGAATACCAAGGTCTCAATCAACTTATAGTTCATGTTAGGTCATTTCTCGTGACTACGAAAACAGTTTCAGCTCACTAGAAAACACCAATTTTCGTTTTGAAACACCGAGAGCTTTACAAAACCTTTTGACGCAATTCTTGAGTATAACATGCATGATTTTAATAAAGATTTCAATGGTTATTATTTCAATAGCTAATTCACAAAGCACATATTCCAGAAAATTTGTATAGCATGCAAAACCCTAACGAAACTTTGATTAATCATAACTTGAGCATACGATAACGAAATCATGCGAAATCAAAGTCTAAACTTATTAATTTTTAGAGATCTATTCATCTAGATGCAATACAGATTAGTACATAAACCAATTTGATCAGATTCATAACATACAAATTCGCGATTCATAGCAACGACAACAATCAAGCAAATTAACGACTAACGACAACTCTAATCGCATTTAATTGAGCACTAGACATCATTACACTATGAAATTGAAGAAAAAAAACTGATCTATAGAAATTAGGGTTATGAATTATACCTTAAAACACCAATTAACTTATACAAGCGCGTAGAGGATGATGCAAGGAACAACGTTTATGCTTATGCTTTCTTCTAATTTTGAGTCTGAGTGTGTGTGTGTGTGTGTGTGTGTGTGTGTGTGCGTGTGTGTTTGTGTGTGATGAAGGTCGACGGCCACCAATGGGGGAAGAGGAGCAAGATGTCGACTAGCAGGAGAGAATAATGAGGGTTTGTGATCTAATTTTTCTATTTATAGTCTAGATTAGGCCCTAAATAAAATAACTGGTGACCCATTAAGCTAAAATAGAGTCCATTAAGGGGTGATGGGGTAGGTCGGCCAAATGGCCTTTTAGTGGGGTCTCAGGCTCGGTTTTTGTTAAATACTCATATGCACGTGGTCCGTTTCGAGTGCCGTTAACCGTACCAGGTCTTCGGAACATTAAGTAGTCGTTAAAACGAAATCACAGGGTTTAATTCATTAAATAAATAATAAATTAAATACATTTTTCATAAAGTCAATAATTATTAAAAATAATTATTTTATCGTTTTTCTGAGTTCCGTAAACTGAAAAGCTTTCTAGGCGATTAACTTAATCGTATCGTTTTCTAAGTATTTCGATATCCGAAACAAGTTCACTAATTAATATAACCATATTAATTCAATTAATCCACTAGGATCAAGTATTCATTTAATTTAATTAAACACATAGAGCTCTATGTAATCACCGTTAAATACTTAACGGACAAGTAACGATAGTAACGGAAAAAGTAGGGTTGTTACACAATGCTTAACAAGTTTATCATAAAGAGCGATAAACAACTTGATATCTTTGTTCATCTTGCTCCACTTGCCCGTCATTTGATCCATACGCCTTTGTTCCCTTACTTAAGAGTTGTAATATTTTCGGACGACCTCCCAAAAAGAGCTATGTGTTTGGGAGTTTCCGATATCGGGATTTAGAGTAGCGCGCATCCAACACTCGGCCATAATCCTACTTTCCTCATCTGAACACAAAACCTTTGCCCTTTTTCCTTTTTTGGCCGCAACATTTTGTTGTGTTTCTTCTACCGACTCAAAATCGGGTTGTGTTTCTTGCACTTTGTCGGGTTCGTCTTCAACGGGTTCGTCAAACGTAGGTATGTAAGGGCTTTGAGTTTGGTTATATTGAGGTGTTTGAGGTTGGTTATATTGAGGTATTTGAGGTTGATGGTGGGGGTTATTGAGGTAATGAGGTATGGAATATGGATTCACGGTCCAATTATTTAGTTGAGGATATTGCGTGTTAGAAGACGAGCTCATGGGAGATTGATGTTGCATATTCATGTTCGAATGATGAAGCGTATTTGGAGCACCGAATTCCACATATCTTCATCAACGAGAGTATGTTGTTGTTGTTGTTGTTGTTGTTCTTTTTGTTTTTGTTTTATTTTTGATTTTGATTTTTTTTTGTTGGAAGACATGGTGATGAAATTGATGAAAATGATGAAGCTGAGATGAAGTTGAGTTGTGTTGGTGAAAATGAGAGATAGATGAGAGTTGTGTTGGGTGTATATAAATGAGAGTTTATATTAAAAAAATAGCTGTTGGCAAAAAACTAAAATAAAAATTATAGCCCTTTAAACCTTTTATCCGTTATTGATCTTGTCATCCAACGAAAATATCATTAACGGAGGACGAACCACACTACAACCGCGGTTTGCTAGTAACGACGGTATTTAATAGTGGAGCTAATAACGGCTTCAACTGCGGATCGTTACTAGACCTCTTAAAACACATTTATTTTTGGAAAAGGCAATTAGTGGTTATCAAATAAATGTACATACACAATGCATTAACACACATATAATACACACACATTAATTAAAGGAAATTGTTATAAAGATTAATTAATAAATTAAATATCATATTGGATATCACATTTCCAATAATAAAAAGGGATTATTGGAACTTTGATGTTTTTTTTGCGATTATTTATAGTAAGAGACAATATTTTTACGACAAACAAATATAATAAGGTGGACATTTTTTGTAGACGGATGAACTACATTGTTATTCTTCATCTAAAAATAATCTTCTAGATTTTTTTGTGAGATTTTCATATTATAGCCTTAAGGGCTATCTTTAGAGAGTATTTCATGCATTAAAAGATTGTACCTTTTGGTAAGTGTGGTAGTTATTAATCAAGTAGCGGTGTGATTATATGCAGAATACAAGTGAATAATGTGTGTTCGAAAATCATAAAGATAAGGGCTATCTTTACAAAATCTCTTTTTTTATATATTTAATGATACACATACCCGATTAGCTCGTGTATGTAACAACCCGACTTTTTCCGTTTACTATCGATACTTGTGCGTTAAGTATTTAACGGTGTTTACTTAGACTTTGTGTAACAGAATTAAATGCATATTTGATCCTAGTGGATTACTCGAATTAATATGTTATATTAATTTATGAATTTATTTTGGATAGCGAAATAACTAGCAAACGTTACGATTAAGTAAATCGCCTAGGAAGCTTTTCAGTTTACGGAACTCGGAACAACGACGAAATAATTATTCACTTTAAGAAAAACTTATTTAATTTATTATTGATTTAATGAATTAAATCCAATGATTTCGTTTCAACGACTATTAAACGTTCTAGAGACCCGGTACGATTAACGGCACTCGAAACGGACCACGCGCGTACAAGTAAATAAGCAAAACCAAGCCCGAGACCCCCTTAAAGGGCCATTCGGCCGAATACTTCCCCCACACCTTAGTGGACTTGTTTTGGGCTAAGATTATCACTAGTCTTTTAATTAGGCCCTAATGAATCGACTATAAAAGGAAATTTAACACTACATTCCACCCTAACCCTTTTTGGTCGACTTTTGCCCTCTTCCCCATCCATATTCACGTCAACCTCAGCCCCAAGCACACCATCATCAAACTTCAAAATTAGAACAAGTCACGTGCTTCAAAGTTGTTGCTTTCATCGTTCTACACGCGTACATGCTTGTAATTTGTGTTTTTAAGGTATAATTGATAACCCTAAACTTTTCTAGATCAGTTTTTCTTTCAATTACATAGTGTAATCAAGTCTAGTGCTCAATTAATGATGTCTTGTGTTGTCGTTTATCGTTTAATTGCTCGATTGTGGTTGTTTGCAAGAAAAACGAATTTGTATCGTATGGATCTGATAAAATTGATTTATGAACTGATCTTTTATGTTATCTAGATGGATAGAGGTCAAAAAATTAATAAGTTTGGACTTTGATTTCGCTTGATTTTGTTATCGTATGCTCAAGATATGATTAATCGAAGTTTTCGTTAGGGTTTCGCATGATGTACGAATTTTCTGACTTGAACGCTTTTTGATTTAGTTAATGAAAAGTTTGTTATTCTATTCCTTGCGAAAAACCATGCATGTTAGACTTAAGATTTATGTTAAACGCTTTTGTAATGCTTCCGATATGTTAAAACGAAGATTCGTATTGTTAAGTGAGCTGAATCTGTTTTCAAATGTGAAAGAAAATTTCTAGAGTGAACTAGAAGTTGATTGAGACTTTGATCATCTGGAATATGTTAGTTTATATGTTACTTGATGTGTTTAATTTGTATGCGAACTTGTGAAACCATGATTTGCCATGAGATATATGCTCATTTAAGTGACATGTCTGTTTGCTATCTAAAACTGGAAGGTCTGTAAAGATTGATTAAACTGTACAAATTGGCTAAATAGATGTCTTTGATTATTTTATCACTAAAATTTTGGGATTTTTTTAGATGACCCCAATTGGCCGTTCATCAAAATCTATTTTTTATATTTTCTGAGAAATATTTTAAAACTGATGCGTGTGCTGAAACTGATTTAGTAAACCATAACTAGACCTCTTCTGATTTCTGACTTGTAGACATCGTATGAGGCTTTGGCTGGACTTTTTGGAATTGATTTTAAGTCCCGTTGTGATCTGGAGTTGGTCATAATTTTATGAATTATATGTTATGAGCTATATGTTATGAGCTATAGTTGTATCTTTCTACGATGTACGTAATTTGAAGGCATGCTTTAAACTGCGAATGTGCAATTTGCTTAACTATGAGTTGTAAAGTGTTAGTTGACCTAGGTTTGACATGTTTACCATATTTGCATGACCTACTGAGATGTTTGACTTTAGTTGACCACTTTGACCGAGTTGACTTTTGGTTTGACTTTGGTTGACTTGTTTGGATTAGTTGACTTTTACTTGATTGTTGAGTCAGTCTGAGCACTAGGACTTTGCGTACACTATGGGTTGACATAGTGTGACCTATATGTATACTTAAGGTGACCTATTTGACTAGGTTACATTGTTCGATCGTGATTGTTCGACTACCGTACGGTTCTTACTAAGAGATTTTCAGTGCTTTTGCTAAGGTGAGTCTACAGTCCCTTTTTCAGCAACATTTTTGGGATGATATACATGCTGCTTTTGAAATTATTTCTTAAATTGTTTTTACAACTGCTTTACATATTAGGCACGAGTAACTTACCAGAATATACATATGAGTTCAGATCAAAAATCCCTTAGCTTGATTATATTAGTTACTTTGTAAGCTCGACTTATAGGGACGGTACCGTTAGGTTTTACAAACCTCACTGCAACATAACTGGTGCTTATTTTGTTGTTACTCGTACACTTGATTAGTGTATCGCTTAGATAGGGTAAACTGAAGACGAGTAGCTCGACTATACGCAAAGGTTAAAGCTTTATAATCAAGTGCTCATGATAAGTGTATATTATTACAAAGCTTTTCAGAAATCTCGTGGCCTAACTTACGATGAATGTTACTTAAACTTGTTGTTTACAAACTTGAAATTAGACATGGTAATGTCTACAACCAGATGAAACAAAAGAACTTTTTGATGTCACTCACAGTGAAACTTGACATCTTACAAACAGTTTATTACTTAGCATTTGCTATATGCAAACTTTTGAGATTAAACCTTAGCGGTTTATTCAGATAAACGATTTTGAGAAATAATTTTTGACAAACGATTTATGAAAACTATTTTATGAAACATACGAGAACTATTTACTCAAACCTGTAGATTCACTCAACTTTATGTTGATCCGTTTTGCATGTTTTATCTCAGGTATTAGTTGTTTTCGCTGTAGAACATTGCTGTTATGTAGAAGTCAAGCCAAGCATTGGGACCAGAGTTAATACGCTGTTAGTGGATTCTGACTGGGTATTACATTTGGTATCAGAGCTTTAGCTATAGGAAACTAGGATACATTAGTGTGTCTAACCGTAGGGCGTATTAGTGGGTCTAGTCTATAGCCGTGTACTTAGAATGACCATTATACGCCATGCTTGCACCGTTTGCTCTACTATGCTACACGTAGGGCTACATATTATATATCACATGCATATACGCATCTATACCCATAATGATATGGACTTGGACTAGATATATGATATCACGAATCACATACGTACACACGACGCGACACTTAAGAGAACTAAGTTGACAATGCTATCTTGAACTTATGGAGTAATGTCGAATGGATATGTGAGATAGCGTAATGTGATGACCGAGATTACATTACGGTAACTCATATAGAAGTTCCGACATCATAAAATAAGGAATTGGGAGCGAGTCAAGTAGGTTACTTGGATAAACACCGTTTAGAACATGAACCGTATAATCTCAAATATGTGTAGAAATTTACTCGGTGCGAATTAATTGCTATTATAACCTATAAGAAGCATGTAATCACGTCGTAACTCGTCTTTACTTGACACTGTCCGTTACCACCAAACACTACTTGACACTACGAGGACACTGCTTGGAACATACTCATCATCTCATACCACAACTAATCGTTGCTTACTACTACACAACGTCGCCTCTCACTGCTAGTCTCGACCGATCACCAACTTCTCACTGCTTGTCATCACTAGTTACCACTTGATGCCACCCAATGCTACTTACGACTACTAAATACTACTCATCACTACTAGCACCACTATGATTCACTACTAGCTATTATGCATCACGACTCATTTCTGATATATCTTTAGAGGATGGATTCCTTATAACAGCTGACGTAATCTGTAGTAGATATTGTCTACTTGACTTTCGACTTTCCTATCATTCAGCCACCCGCGGCTTCACGATTTTGCTTTCCAATACGAGTCTACCGGAAGAGGTAATCACACCTTCCCTCACAATGGGTATTTCGTTCTTCTCCCACCGATGTGGGACACGTCTGATAATTCACCCTGCTATCAACATCAACTTCAGTGAAGTTCGTCACGAGTCTGTAGGTCAGCAATCATAATGTTTATATATACTGTCAACATTGGTGCTGATAGAAACTTTATCGCTAGAGAATTCTGTCACAACATTTGGAATCCAATATCTGCCTTAGACAACGTGAACCCTATGGAACTATCAACCGGGAATAAAATGCATCATGATTGATGTCATGTTAGTTTAAGGAGGTCCTGCTTTAAGAAGTTTGATCGTACACTTCCATCGTAAACGTCTCTCGCCCAAAACTCACCCCAAACTTTAATCAACAATTGCTCCTAATCCTTTGCAAATTATAAGCTAAGACCCATATAGTTAAGCTCATGACAACTTCCCGGACGGAACCGTACTTTTTCCGACGATTGGCGAGCCATTACAATAGAAATCTACTTGGGTGACGTTTGGAGTTAAATTATTTTACTTGCACTACCATATTTCTTTTATTTAACCTTGTGGTTGGAATGGACTGGTTATCTGACAACACAACTGAGGCTGTTGCGACCAGAAGGCCATTCGAATTCCTTTTACCAAAGACAAATCAATGATGGTGTACGGAGAGAAGATCAATACACCGTTGTGTTACATTAATTGCTCGAAGGTCCAGAAGTACATGAGATAAGGATGTCTCGCAATTCTGGCACATGTGAGCAAAGTTGAATAAGCAGTTAAGAGACTCGAAGATGTCCCAACCGTTAGAAATTTTCCTTAGGGTCCTTTTGAGAGAATTACCATGTCTTCCACCGCATAGTGACATAGAAATTCAGATTGACTTAATGCCGGGAGCGGCGCCTGTAGCACATGTACCGAATAGACTTGCACCTTCAGAATTACAAGAGCTGTCTAGTCAGTTATGAGAGCTTTTATACAAAGGATTCATTCGACCGAGTTCTACGCCATGGGGATCTCCAGTTCTTTTTGTAAAGAAGAAGGATGGATCTATGAGACTCTGTATCGATTAGAGGGAATCGAATAAGCTGACTATCAAGAATAGATACCCGTTACCGAGAATTAATGATTTGTTTTATCAATTTCAAGGATCAGCATGTTACTCTAAGATCGATCTAAGGTTAGTTTATCATCAGATGAGAGTAAAGGAGATAGATATACCGAAGACAGCATTTAGGACACGCTATGGACGTCACGAGTTCACAGTAATGCAGCTTGGATTGACGAACGCACCGGCCGTGTTCATGGATCTCATGAACCGTATGTGTAAGCCATATCTAGACAAGTTTGTTATTTTATTTATCGACGATATTCTGGTATACTCTAAGAACGAGGAAGAACATGAACAACATCTCCGTTTAATACTAGAGATGCTCAGGAAGGAGCAGATGTATGCGAAGTTTTCAAAGTGTGACTTTTGGTTACAAGAAGTTCAATTTTTGGGTCATATCGTGGGTGTCAATGGTATTCAAGTTGATACTGCGAAAATAGAAACGGTCAAGAAGTGTGAGACTCCTAAGTCGCTAACACAGATACGACAATTCTTAGGTCTTGCTGGTTATTATAGAAGATTCATTGAGGAATTTTCTAATATTGCCCGACCGTTGACAACAATGACTTACAAGGGTAAAAAGTATGAGTGGACTAAGCAACATGAGTATGCATTTTAGTTGTTATAACAGAAAGTGACTACTGCTCCGATTTCATCCATACCCGAAAGGAATGAAGATTTCGTGATTTACTGTGATGTTTCACGACAGGGTTTTGGTTGCGTGTTGATGTAACGGAAGAAAGTGATTACTTATGGATCACGACAACTGAAGGTACATGAACAGAATTATACAACGCACGATTTAGAACTTGGTGTTGTGGTCTTTGCACTGAAGATGTGGAGACACTATCTGTATGGTACTAAGTTTACTGTTTTCATTGATCACAAGAGTTTGCAGCATATTTTTTATTAGAAACAGCTTAATATGAGACAGAGACGTTGGATCGAACTATTGAATGATTACGACTGTGACATTTGCTATCATCCCGGTAAGGTTAATATAGTTGCAGATGCCTTGAGTAGAAAGGAAAAGGTTAAGCCTATCCGAGTTAGAGCATTGAATATGACTGTTCGAAGGAATCTTACTTCTCATATACGCGATGCACAGCTAGTAGCATTAAAAGAAGAGAATGTTGCTATTGAGTCACTCAGAGGAATGGATAAGAAATTCGATGTTCAAGAAGATGGAACTCGATATTTCATAGATAGAGTTTGGGTGCCGAAGTTTGGCGGATTAAGGGAGCTAGTACTAGACGAAGCACACAAGACGAGGTATTCTATTCACCCTAGATCCGATAAGATGTACCAAGATCTTAAGGCACTGTACTGGTGGCCTAATATGAATGCAGATATAGCAACTTATGTTAGTAAGTGCCCGACATGTGCTGAGGTAAAAGTGGAGCATCATAAACTTTCAGGACTGCTAACACAGCCAGAGATTCCCCAGTGGAAATGGGAATGTATTACCATGGATTACATTACTAAGTTGCCCAAGACTGTGGGAGGTTATGATACGATTTTGGTTATCATTGATCGTCTCACAAAGTCTGCTCATTTTCTACCGATTAGGGAAATGGATAAGATGGAGAAGTTGGCACAGGTTTACCTATAAGAAGTGGTTTCTCGACATGGAGTGATGATATCCATTATTTCTGATAGAGACAGTAGATTTACGTCTAGATTCTGGCAAGCATTGTATGAGGCAATGGGAACTCGTTTAGATATGAGTACAACATATCACCCGCAAACTGATGGACAAGGCGAGAGAACCATCCAACATTAGAAAACATGTTGAGAGCATGTGTTATTAACTTTGGAAACGGATGGAATGTACATCTACCACTAGCGGAATTCTCGTACAACAATAGTTATCACACGAACATAAAAGCGGCGACTTTCGAGATGCTATACGGGAGAAGGTGTATTACATTTTAGAAACGAGGTAAGTTGAGTCCAAGGTACATTGGACCCTTTGAGATCACTGAACAGATTAGACCCGTAAGCTATAAATTGAATCTACCTTATGAACCCAGTGAAATTCATGCCACGTTTCATGTGTCGAACTTGAAGAAGAGCTTGACCGACGAGAATATAACAATCCCTTTAGATGAGATACAAGTTAATCCTAAGCTTAATTTCGTGGAAGAACCTGTAGAGACTATGGACCGCGAGGTCAAACAACTAAAGCAAAGCAGAATTCCACTCGTTAAAGTTAGATGGAACGCTCGTAGAGGAGCAGAATTCACGTGGGTACGTGAAGATCAGATGAGACAAAACTATCCGCAACTGTTTCCCGAGGAGACGACCACGGCGGATGAGCACTAAAATTTTCTGTTTACTATCGTTACTTGTCCGTTAAGTATTTAACGGTGTTTACTTAGACTTTGTGTAACAGAATTAAATGCATATTTGATCCTAGTGGATTACTCTAATTAATATGTTATATTAATTTATGAATTTATTTCGGATAGCGAAATAACTAGCAAATGTTACGATTAAGTAAATCCCCTAGGAAGCTTTTCAGTTTATGGAACTCGGAACAACGACGAAATAATTATTTTTAATAATTATTCACTTTAAGAAAAACTTATTTAATTTATTATTGATTTAATGAATTAAATCCGGTGATTTCGTTTCAACGACTAGTTAACGTTCCGGAGACCCGGTACGGTTAACGGCACTCGAAACGGACCACATGCTTACAAGTAAATAAGCAAAACCAAGCCCGAGACGCCCTTAAAGGGCCATTCGGCCGAATACTTCCCCCCACCCCTTAGTGGACTTGTTTTGGGCTAAGATTATCACTAGTCTTTTAATTAGGCCCTAATGAATAGACTATAAAAGGAAATTTAACACTACATTCCACCCTAACCCTTTTTGGTCGACTTTTACCCTCTTCCCCATCCCATATTCACGTCAACCTCAGCCCCAAGCACACCATCATCAAACTTCAAAATTAGAACAAGTCACGTGCTTCAAAGTTGTTGCTTTCATCATTCTACACGCGTACATGCTTGCAATTTGTGTTTTTAAGGTATAATTGATAACCCTAAACTTTTCTAGATCAGTTTTTATTTCAATTACATAGTGTAATCAAGTCTAGTGCTCAATTAATGATGTCTTGTGTTGTCGTTTATCGTTTAATTGCTCGATTGTGGTTGTTTGCATGAAAAACGAATTTGTATCGTATGGATCTGATAAAATTGATTTATGAACTGATCTTTTATGTTATCTAGATGGATAGAGGTCAAAAAATTAATAAGTTTGGACTTTGATTTCGCTTGATTTTGTTATCGTATGCTCAAGATATGATTAATCGAAGTTTTCGTTAGGGTTTTGCATGATGTACGAATTTTCTGACTTGAATGCTTTGTGATTTAGTTAATTAAAAGTGTGTTATTGTATTCCTTGCGAAAAACCATGCATGTTAGACTTAAGATTTACGTTAAACGCTTTTGTAATGCTTCCGATATGTTAAAACGAAGATTCGTATTGTTAAGTGAGCTGAATCTGTTTTCGAATGTGAAAGAAAATTTCTAGAGTGAACTAGAAGTTGATTGAGACTTTTATCATCTGGAATATGTTAGTTTATATGTTACTTGATGTTTTAAATTTGTATGCGGACTTGTGAAACCATGATTTGCCATGAGATATATGCTCATCTAAGTGACATGTCTGTTTGCTATTTAAAACTGGAAGGTCTGTAAAGATTGATTAAGATGTACAAATTTGCTGAAGAGATGTCTTTGATTATTTTATCTCTAAAATTTTGGGATGTTTTGAGATGACTCCAATTGGCCGTTCATCAAAATCTATTTTCTATATTTTCTGAGAAATATTTCAAAACTGATGCGCGTGCTGAAACTGATTTAGTAAACCATAGCTAGACCTCTTCTGATTTCTGACTTGTAGACATCGTATGAGGCTTTGGCTGAACTTTTTGGAATTGATTTTAAGTCCCGTTGTGATCTGGAGTTGGTCATAATTTTATGAGTTATATGTTATGAGCTATAGTTGTATCTTTCTACGATGTACGTAATTTGAAGGCATGCTTTAAACTGCGAATGTGCAATTTGCTTAACTATGAGTTGTAAAGTGTTACTTGACCTAGGTTTGACATGTTTACCATGTTTGCATGACCTACTGAGATTTTTGACTTTAGTTGACCACTTTGACCGAGTTGACTTTTGGTTTGACTTTGGTTGACTTTTGTTGACTTCTTTGGATTAGTTGACTTTTACTTGATTGTTGAGTCAGTCTGAGCACTAGGACTTTGCGTACACTATGGGTTGACATAGTGTGACCTATATGTATACTTAAGGTGACCTATTTGACTAGATTACATTGTTCGGTCGTGATTGTTCGACTACCGTACGGTTCTTACTAAGAGATTTTCAGTGCTTTTGTTAAGGTGGGTCTACAGTCCCTTTTTCAGCAATATTTTTGGGATGAGATACATGCTGCTTTTGAAACTATTTCTTAAATTGTTTTTACAAATGCTTTACATATTAGGCACGAGTAACTTACCAGAATATACATATGAGTTCAGATCAAAAATCCCTTAACTTGATTATATTAGTTACTTTGTAAGCTCGACTTATAGGGATGGTACCATTAGGTTTGACAAACCTCACTGCAACATAACTGGTACTTATTTTGTTGTTACTCGTACACTTGATCGTTGTATCGCTTAGATAGGGTAAACTGAAGACGTGTAGTTCGACTATACGCAAGGGTTAAAGCTTTATAATCAAGTGCTCATGATAAGTGTATATTATTACAAAGCTTTTCAGAAATCTCGTGGCCTAACTTACGATGAATGTTACTTAAACTTGATGTTTACAAACTTGAAACTAGACATGGTAATGTCTACAACCAGATGAAACAAAAGAACTTTTTAATGTCACTCACAGTGAAACTTGACATCTTACAAACAGTTTATTACTTAGCATTTGCTATATGCAAACTTTTGAGATTAAACCTTAGCGGTTTATTCAGATAAACGATTTTGAGAAATGATTTTCGACAAACAATTTATGAAAACTGTTTTATGAAACATACGAGAACTATTTACTCAAACATGTAGATTCACTCAACTTTATGTTGATCCGTTTTGCATGTTTTATCTCAGGTATTAGTTGCTTCTGCTGTAGAACATTGCTGTTATGTAGAAGTCAAGCCAAGCATTGGGACCAGAGTTAATACATCGTTAGTGGATTCTGACGAGGTATTACAGTGTAGCGCATTAAACAGCATCACCATTTGAGCCATGCATATTACGCGCCAGTTTGATATAAGCGCCTAGTCACGGACCTAGCGCATGTTCTATGATAGCGCCAAGGTTACGTGTGCATGTCAGGCGACGCTGTAGCTGGCAGAAGGCACTTGGCAGACAAAAGTCAGGTCCGACAATTTTTTTTTTTACTTTTGTCGGGTTAGCTCACACAAGGATGTACTATTGGCAGGCCACGATCCTTTTAGCTATATTATGTGGCAATATAAGACAAAAAGGCTTACTCTATAATTAATGGACTCAATCCACAGCAGAAGCGGCTGGAGATCCACCCTACATTCACACATATACTATTTTTAACAGTAGCGCCTATTACCTAGTGCCATTCTACCTGCGCTACTGGACTTAAAGCATATCACTAGACATACCTTTGATTTATAGGTAAGGTTTTATGAACCTAAACCCTACAACCCAGCGCGAGCAATGTAAAACTGGGTGACCCGTCGATGGTGTTATTCACGGGTAGAATGGCGCTAGGTAATATGCGCTACTTTTAAATCCTAAACCCTAAAACCTAAACCTTACCACCCCTGCTGAGATCCTCATCTCGTAAGGGGTTATTCACGGTACTCTGGATGGGAGAGTTAAACTCAATTGACCCTCAAATCCCCCTTTTTGATGTTGAGCTGGACCGAACATGACTCATTTACTCTATGCTTGATCATTTGGCGCCATTAGTGGGATATACAAGTTAAAAGGTTTTGATTTGATCTTTTTTCTACATGTCCGCTAACAACTCGCTTGTTTCTTTTTAATACAGTGATAGGTATCGAAATGACTAGCAAGCCAGAAGTACCCAAGCCTGTGCAAGCACGAGCTACCTCACCTACAGGACTAAAGCCCGCAGTCAAGGGACCTGCGCGAACCTCTGATAACACACGCTCAAAGGGGCGCTCCAGTATCTCCCCTTGGTGCGCCAACATCTCCTTACAAGACCCCAGAAGCAATTAGACCAATACCGTGGGCTTCGAACACCACAAGTGTGGGGTTCACCCCTGCCTACCCAGCGCCTGAAACCACGCGCAGCAGCCTGTAACAACCCTGCTATTCCCGTTAAGCTTCGTTAGCTGCCCGTTAAGTTATTTAACGGAACTTACTTGATTTTTGTGTATTTAATTTAATTAAATGCATACTTAGTTCTTTGAGGACTACTATAATTTATATGAGAATATATTAACTAGAAAACTTATTTCATGTATGTATTGAAATACTGAGAAAACGATACGGTTTTGAAAACTGCAACAGAGGTCCCGTGAGACTGCGAAACACTCGATTTTTAATAAAATAATTATTTTTAATAATTATTAACTTTAAGAAAAACATATTTAATTTATTATATATTTAATGAATTAAACTTGGTGGGATGCGTTTTAACGATCGGTTAACGTTCCGGGAACTCGGTACGGTTAACGGCAACTAGAAACGAACCACACTTAGCGTACTAGCAAGACAAAACATAATGTAATTCACTTTTAATAATTATATTATATAATTATTATGTTTTTAAAATACTTCCAATTTATTGGAATATTTATAGTTTAAAAAAACGCGAGAAATAAACGATTATCGATTCGGTTTGCGTTTTCGACTAGCGACACTTAATGGGCACACTAAGGAAACTTGTCTAACAACTTTTTGAGTCCAAGGAGTCCTTTTTACAGCCCTTGGTCAAAATCCACAAGAGGGGGTTCCCTTGATTTATAATTTGGGCTTACATGGTCACTAGTATCTTTTAATGAGGCCCTAACCCTAATATAACTAGCAAACTAAATCACTTGCATTATTCCCTAACCTATTTTTGGTCGACACATCTTCTCTCCCTCTCCCTCTTTGTGTCATCGACTTCAGCCCCCACAACAACACCATCACCAAATTAAAATTAGCAAAAGTCTTGTACATAAACGTCGTTATACGCATCATCCTACATCTAGTAACGTGTGTTGATTGCTCTAGAAAGGTATAATAGCAAACTGATAATGCTAAAAACGAACATATATTTTATAGCATTATTCCTCAAGAAAGACAAGCTTTTAGTTGCAATTGTTCTATTTACAAGTGATATTCGTTTAAATAATAAAAGGTGAAGACAAAAGACAGATTCGACAAATTGAAGATAAAAAGGTCCAAAGAGCTAAAAAGTACAAGATACAATTAAAAAGGTTCAAAATATTGATGAGGAACGTCTCAAAATGACAAGAGTACAAGTTACAAAACGCAAAGTACACGATATAAAATAATACGCGAGGACGTCCGAAAATCCGGAACCGGGACCTGAGCCAAGAAGAAACGCCCGACGCAACGGACCAAAAATATCTAGTCTACTATGCACAAGAATATAATATAATATATATATAATTATATATAATTATATATTATATTATATATTATTATTATATTACGTCGGCAAGAAGAAAACAAAGCAATTTGGCTGGATCCAGGGTGGCCATGCGACTCGCATGGCCAGAAGCACAAATCCATGCGAGTCGCATGGAGTGAAATTGTTGGTCAGGTCCTATATAAAGCCAGTTTTCTGCCGAGTTTGATACACATCTTTTTTCCTTCTTATCATACGATATATATATATATATATATATATATATATATATATAATTTATATTTTAATTTTAATTTTAATTATAATTCTAATAATAAAGGTATGTTAGCGAATGTTGTAAGGGTGTAAGTCGAAATTCTGTCCGTGTAACGCTACGCTATTTTTAATCATTGTAAGTTATGTTCAACCTTTTTACATTAATGTCTCGTAGCTAAGTTATTATTATGCTTATTTAAAACGAAGTAATCATGATGTTGGGCTAATTACTAAAATTGGGTAATTGGGCTTTGTACCATAATTGGGGTTTGGACAAAAGAACGACACTTGTGGAAATTAGACTATGGGCTATTAATGGGCTTTATATTTGTTTAACTAAATGAAAGTTTGTTAATGTTAATATAAAGATTTACAATTGGGCGTCCCTATAAATTACCATATACACTCGATCGGACACGATGGGCGGGGTATTTATATGTACGAATAATCGTTCATTTAACCGGACACGAGAATGGATTAATAGCCACTAGAATAATTAAAACAGGGGTGAAATTACATTCAAGGGTAATTGGTGTAATTGTTAACAAAGTAGTAAAACCTTGGTTTACACGCAGTCGATAACCTGGTGTATTCATCAAACAAAGTATTAAAACCTTGTTACAATTCGAATCCCCAATTAGTTGGAATATTTAACTTCGGGTATAATAATAATTTGACAAGGACACTTGCAATTTATATTTATGACTGATGGACTGTTATGGACAAAAACCAGACGGACATATTAAATAATCCAGGACAAAGGACAATTAACCCATGGGCATAAAACTAAAATCAACACGTCAAACATCATGATTACGGAAGTTTAAATAAGCATAATTCTTTTATTTCATATTTAATTTCCTTTATTTTATATTTAATTGCACTTCTAATTATCGCACTTTTATTTATTGTTATTTAATCGCACTTTTATTTTATCGCATTTTTATTATTCGCAATTTCATTATCGTTATTTACTTTACGCTTTAATTTAAGTCTTGTATTTATTTTATATTTTACATTAGTTTTTAACTGCGACTAAAATCTTAAAATCGACAAACCGGTCATTAAACGGTAAAAACCCCCCTTTATAATAATAATATTACTTATATATATATTTGTATTTTTATAAAAGTAAACTAATATAGCGTTGAGCTTTGTTTAAAGATTTCCCTGTGGAACGAACCGGACTTACTAAAAACTACACTACTTTACGATTAGGTACACTGCCTATAAGTGTTGTAGCAAGGTTTAAGTATATCCATTCTATAAATAAATAAATATCTTGTGTAAAATTGTATCGTATTTAATAGTTTTTCCTAGTAAAATATAAACTATTTTATATACACTTCGCTTAACATCAAGTATTTTTGGCGCCGCTGCCGGGGAACGCCGAAGCGAAACGCCATATTTTTAATTTTTAAGTTATAATTAGTTTTTTTAAAATTTATATTTTTGTTTAAAAATTAAAAAATTAAAAAAAAAAACTTTTAAAATCGAAAAAAAAAAATATTTTAAGTATATTTTTAAGTTTTTCTTTTATTTTTACAAAATTATAAAGTATTTTAAGTTTATTTTTAAGTTTTTATTTTAATTATATATATATATTTTATTTAAATTTAAAACAGAAAAAAAAAATATTAAATATTACGTGACCTGTCATTTGAACCAGTCCAATTGAACCAGTTCAGGGTATCCATGCGACTCGCATGACCCACCCCCTTAAACCATGCGACTCGCATGAGGGGTCTGACAGGGCCACAAACAAACCCTAAAAACGCATTTATTACGGATATTAATTTATTATTATTTATTAAACCCTAATTTGATTTTATTATTATTAATTAAGTTTTTAGTTTAATTAATTTTAACTACTTTTAATTAGTTTTATTATATTTAAAACTTAATACTTTAATATAATTAATATAAAAATAATATTTTAATAAAAATTGAATTTTTTTATCACTTTTTATTTCTTTTAATATTTTGTCCCTTTTTAATCATTGTAGCGTAACTTTTGTATTTTTAGCTCATATTTAATTTTAAACTTAGTTTTTGCTATAGTTATTTTTACTCCTAGATTTTTAGGCTTTGCCATAGAATTCCTTAAGTGCTTTTTCTTTAGACTAAGATTTAGGTGCTTTAGAATTTTGCGACGCCTTTTTAAGTTTTAGTTTCTTTTTAAGTTATTTCCATTTGGGATTTAGTTTTTCCTGTAAGCTTTAATATTTTTAGACCTTTTACTATGTATCAATTATCATTCCAATTAGTAATTTCAATTTGCGATTATAATTTTAAGTTAGTTGTAGTAATAAGGTTAGGTTAGTAAAGTATTTTTAAGTTTTTTTTTTAAGTTTCTTTTATTTTTCCGTCACCTTTTATTTTTCAACCATTTTTTTCTTTTTCGACCTTTTTCGACGAACTCTTTTTCTCTCTTATTTCTCGCCATTCTAGTTTTAGGACATAGATTTTTATTCTACTTCTTATCTAAATTTCTCAAAATTACGAAAATTTATTTTAAGTGGTTAAATTGATAGACATCAAAATTTTCTGGTTCGTAGTAATAGTTGGATTTGTACGTGGACCGGGTTATTGGAGCCAAACAGTCCTCAATTATATTGAGACCAAACGAATCCTGCCCCTCTGCTGCATCTTTTGGCTATTCGAAACGTGGGCAAAATCAGAAAAGTCTATTGATTGGATAACTTATTATAATTTTTCTTTCCTTTTAAAAACTAATAGGATATTCAGTGAATGCACCGAGCAAGACGTTCATCACCTTTTGTACGTTCACCACCTGTAACTCGATCAAGACATCGTTTAACAAATATAACCGCCGTTGATTTTTCTTTAGAATCGTCATCCAGTCAACCAAGTACTTCAGTTCAAATTTCCGATAATCCATTTTTTGAACCCAACCTCACAATTGAGAATCCAGAAAATATTCAGGAACGGTTCGTAGATCCTGAACCATTAAACTTTCCTCCGGAACCACCAATCATTCAAACAGAGATTGTTGAGGAACGAACCATTAAAACAGAATCATCTAGTGATACCGATTCAACAAATTCAATTATGGAGAATCTGGAACCTTTAAGTATGGAAGACCGAATGAGAGCTAAACGCACTGGCCAAGGTCACGCAATTACTCATCCAGACATTAATGCGCCAGATTATGAAATCAAAGGACAAATTCTACACATGGTGACTAATCAATGCCAATTTAGTGGTGCGCCGAAGGAAGATCCAAATGAACATCTACGTACCTTTAATAGGATCTGCACACTATTTAAAATACGAGAAGTGGAGGATGAACAGATATATCTCATGTTATTTCCCTGGACTTTAAAGGGAGAAGCCAAAGATTGGTTGGAATCGTTACCTGAAGGGGCGATCGATACATGGGATGTTTTAATTGACAAATTTCTTAAACAATTCTTTCCTGCATCTAAAGCCGTAAGACTTCAAGCAGAAATTGTTACGTTCACACAAAAGCCAAATGAAACTCTATATGAGGCGTGGACAAGATATGGAAAGTTGTTAAGAGGATGTCCGCAACATGGTTTAGACACCTGTCAAATAGTACAAATATTCTACCGAGGATGCGACATCACTACAAGAAAAGACATAGATATAGCAGCTGGTGGTTCTATTATGAAGAAAACCGAAACTGATGCTTACAAAATTATTGATAATACTGCTACCCACTCACATGAGTGGCACCAAGAAAAAGACATCATTAGATCATCTAAAGCAGCTAGAGCCGATTCTAGCCATGACTTAGATTCCATTTCCGCAAAGATAGATGCTTTCGAGAGACGAATGGAAAAGATGACTAAAGATATTCATGCTATACGAATTAGTTGTGAGCAGTGTGGAGGACCACATTTGACAAAAGATTGTCTCAGTATTGAATTAACAATGGAACAAAGAGAGAATATTTCATACATAAACCAAAGGCCTGGAAATAATTATCAGAATAATTATCAACCGCCAAGACCGATTTACAATCAAAACCAGAATTATAACCGAAATATTCCATACAACAACCAACAAGGTCCTAGCAATCAACAAGTATCCAATAATACTTACAATCAGCAAAGACCTAATTTTCAAAACAAACCACCGCAACAAACCGATGATAAAAAGCCGAATTTAGAAGATATGATGACGAAGCTAGTTGAAACTCAAACACAGTTTTTCACATCTCAAAAACAAACCAATGAACAAAATGCTCAAGCATTTAGAAATCAACAAGCTTCTATTCAAAATCTAGAACAAGAAGTAAGTAACCTAGCAAGGTTAATAGGTGAAAGAAAACCGGGAAGTCTACCTAGTGATACAAATGCTAACCCCCGGAATGAAACAGCTAAAGCCATTACCACAAGAAGTGGTACAACACTTAAATCACCTGAAATACCTGTAACTTCTGATGAAACTATTCCTACTCCACAAGAACCACAACCTGATCAAGATAAGGAAAAAGAACCGGTAGTTGAGAAGGTTAATGAAGATAACACAGTTAAGAATAAACCTTATGTTAAACCATACCAACCACCACTTCCTTATCCGAGTAAAATGAAGAAAGAGAAACTTGAAGCCGAGCAATCCAAATTCTTGGATATGTTTAAACAGATAAATGTAAATCTTCCTTTCATTGATGTGATTTCAGGAATGCCAAGATATGCCAGAAAAACTATCTGATCCAGGAAGTTTCACAATTCCATGTTTTCTGGGTAGTCTTAGTTCAATAGAAGCATTGGCAGACTTAGGTGCTAGTATAAATCTAATGCCGTATTCACTATACGCTAAACTAGACCTTGGAGAATTGAAACCAACCAGAATAAGCATACAACTAGCCGATAGATCAATAAAATATCCTAGAGGGATAATGGAGAACATGCTAGTTAAAGTTGGTACTTTAGTATTTCCAGTAGATTTTGTTGTTTTAGACATGGAAGAAGATTCTCAAGTTCCTCTCATATTAGGAAGACCATTCTTAAACACGGCTAAAGCAATGATAGACGTGTTCGGTAAGAAACTGACCCTAAGTATAGAGGATGAGAGTGTTACCTTTTCAGTGGATAGAGCCATGCAACAACCACAATCTGCAGATGATACATGTTATTATATTCAAACTATAGATGCACATGCAGAATTATTAGAAGAATTTCCAGAATTACAAGGAACAGGAGAATGTTCTTTAGGAGAAGGTAATGAACCAATTGATGAAGCTGAAATGTTAGCTACACTTATAGCTAATGGATATGAACCAACAACAGAAGAAATTCAAATGCTAAAAGAAGAAGACAGATATCGATATAAATCATCGATAGAAGAACCTCCGAAATTAGAGTTAAAGCCTCTTCCAAACCATTTGGAATACGCTTATTTACATGGTGAATCTGAATTACCTGTAATAATATCGTCTTCTCTTACTGAAAATGAGAAATCACAACTCATTTCTGTGTTGAAAGCTCATAAACCAGCCATTGCATGGAAGATTCATGATATTAAAGGAATAAGTCCTTCGTATTGCACACATAAAATCCTTATGGAAGAAGGTCATAAAACGTATGTGCAACGCCAACGAAGACTAAATCCTAATATGCAAGATGTAGTTAAGAAAGAGATTATTAAACTGCTAGATGCAGGTTTAATTTATCCAATCTCTGATAGTCCATGGGTAAGCCCAGTTCAATGCGTACCTAAGAAGGGTGGCATGACTGTCATTACAAATGAGAAAAATGAGCTTATTCCTACTAGGACTGTAACAGGATGGCGTGTATGTATTGATTATAGAAAATTAAATGACGCCACCAGAAAAGATCACTTTCCCTTACCTTTCATAGATCAAATGTTGGAAAGATTAGCCGGAAATAGTTACTATTGTTTTCTAGATGGATTTTCCGGATATTTTCAAATTCCAATAGCACCCGAGGACCAAGAGAAAACCACATTCACGTGCCCTTATGGTACTTTTGCTTACAAACGCATGCCATTTGGACTTTGTAACGCCCCTGCAACCTTTCAAAGGTGTATGATGGCGATTTTTCATGACATGATAGAAGAATGCATGGAAGTATTCATGGATGACTTTTCAGTCTTCGGTGATACATTTAAATCATGTCTAGTTAATCTGGAACGAATGCTAATTAGATGCGAAAAATCAAATCTAGTACTTAATTGGGAGAAATGCCATTTCATGGTTAAAGAAGGCATCGTTCTTGGACATAAAATTTCAAAAGAAGGAATTGAAGTGGATAGAGCTAAAGTAGATGTAATTGCTAAACTTCCACATCCCACAAATGTTAGAGGAGTTAGGAGTTTTCTAGGGCATGCCGGTTTTTACCGACGTTTCATAAAAGATTTTTCTAAAATTGCCACTCCTATGAATAAACTCCTAGAAAAGGATGCTCCATTCATCTTTTCAGATGAATGTATCAAATCTTTTAATATTCTTAAAGAAAAACTCACTAATGCACCGATCATGATAACACCAAATTGGAATCTACCATTTGAACTAATGTGCGATGCAAGTGATTTTGCAATGGGAGCCGTTTTAGGACAAAGGATTGAAAAACGATTTCAACCTATATATTATGCTAGTAAGACATTACAAGGAGTACAAACGAACTATACAACTACTGAAAAAGAACTCCTTGCTATTGTCTTTGCTTTTGACAAATTTCGATCATATCTCGTTCTAGCAAAAACGGTGGTCTATACCGACCATTCTGCTCTTAGATACCTATTTTCAAAACAAGATGCTAAACCAAGATTAATCCGTTGGATCTTACTCTTACAAGAGTTTGAAATTGAAATCCGAGATAAAAAGGGAGCAGAAAATCTCGCCGCTGATCATCTTTCTCGTCTTGAAAATCCCGAATTAGAAGTTCTGAATGAATCGGCCATACAAGACAACTTTCCTGATGAATATCTATTGAAGATAGATTATAAAGAAATCCCATGGTTTGCAGACTATGCAAACTACTTAGTTTGTGGATTCCTTGAAAAAGGATTATCGTACCAAAGACGAAAGAAATTCTTCAGTAATATAAAACACTATTTCTGGGAAGATCCACATCTGTTTAAAAGTTGTCCCGATGGAATAATACGCCGATGTGTATTTGGAGATGAAGCTAGTAAAATTTTAAACCATTGTCACACAGGACCAACAGGAGGGCATTATGGGCCTCAATTAACAGCAAGAAAAGTTTATGAAGCTGGATTCTATTGGCCTACAATTTACAAAGACGCACACCTTCTTTGCAAATCCTGTGATGCATGTCAAAGGGCCGGAAAAATAAGTCAACGTGATGAAATGCCACAAAATGTCATCCAAGTATGTGAAGTATTTGACATTTGGGGTATTGACTTTATGGGTCCATTTCCAAAATCTCATAATAATCTATATATACTCGTAGCCATTGATTATGTATCTAAATGGGCAGAAGCACAAGCTCTCCCAACTAACGATGCACGAGTTGTAGTCAACTTTTTAAAACGTCTTTTTGCAAGGTTTGGAACACCGAAAGCTTTAATAAGTGATCGGGGTACTCATTTCTGTAATAATCAACTTGAGAAAGTTCTTAAAAGATATGGAGTAACTCATAAAATCTCCACCGCATATCATCCACAAACAAGTGGACAAGTTGAAAATACCAACCGAGCTTTAAAACGTATTCTAGAGAAAACCGTAGGATCAAATCCGAAGGAATGGTCCATTAAATTGGAGGATGCACTCTGGGCTTTTAGAACAGCCTACAAAACTCCAATTGGAACCACACCTTTTAGACTTGTTTATGGAAAAGCATGTCATCTTCCAGTAGAAATTGAACACAAAGCATTTTGGGCTTTGAAGACATGTAATCTTGATTTACATGAAGCCGGACGTCTACGATTAAGTCAACTAAACGAATTAGAAGAATTAAGACATGAAGCATACGAAAATTCGTTAATCTATAAAGAAAGAACGAAGAAATGGCATGATAAAAGAATCAGAAATTCAAAAGAATTTAAAAAAGGAGACAGAGTTCTTCTTTTCAATTCACGATTCAAGCTATTTCCTGGAAAATTGAAATCAAGATGGTCTGGACCATTCATAGTCAAAAGAGTTTTCCCATACGGAACGATAGAATTGATAAATTCAAATGGGATTGAATTTAAAGTTAATGGTCACAGAGTTAAACATTACATACATGGTCCGATGGAAGTCGACAACGAAGTTAATCACAATTTCGATACCACAGCTAACTAAGTGTGGGGAGAATCAAGTCTTTAAAGGATAATATGTATTTCTGTTAGAGTTAGATTGTCTGTTTTCGTGTAGTACTCGAAAATGGAACCCGAATGGTCTTTCCCTAGCAGACCCTAAAGAACTAGTCTTCTCCCCCCATTCTGAATTTTTATTTTTTTTAGGTTTTTACAAAATGAAGACTGCCTGTGAACTAAACCATGGTCTAATGCTACACGCTTTGATCACTAAACGTAATAATGACATACTACCGAGCGAATTAGTATCAGTAATCAGAGAAAGAATGGACGGAGTTAGAAAAGGATCCAGATGCGAAGATAATAAGTTACAATTTGGTAAAGGAAAATCAAAATCCGCAGCGAAAAGAAGAGCACGACACCTAGAACGATGTCACAAATGCGGAAAATGGTCACATGGAGGTAAATGTTCCAATAATCAAACCTATTCAAATACCGAATTTGTTACTTTATGCAGAGACGGACCGTTCTTATGTTTAGAAGAAAAGACAATGAATGCTCGAGGTTACGCCTATGCAGCCATGGAAAATCAATTAAACCTACTATCTTATGAATATAATAGATCATATAACTAAGAAATCTATTTCACAGGTATGTCTGTACAGTTTTTAGTTTTTATTTTTATTTTTAACCTTTTGATAATAAACGCTAATTTGTTCGCTAAAAAGTATTAAATTGGTATTGAATAAAATCAGGTTTGACGACCGAAATTATTGATATCATTCAAAAATTTATTACATCACTGCGAAATTTAACGTTTATTCTTAAGGTATAAATATCTTTAATCAATCAACCCAAAATATTTCAAAAATTCGTCATGAGTTAAATTAGGTCTTGGAACCGAAATTACTTTACCGAAAAGAGGGGCGCATATTTTTGATAATATTTGATTGATTAAAGTGGGATAAAAAGACAAAAAGATTTTTAATTTTATTTTTACCATGTTTTTTAAAATTAATATTTAAATCTTAAATTAATATTGTAAACTTTATAAAAACAATATATTTAAAATTGTAAATATTTGAAAAATTAATATAAGTTTGATATGAATTTTTGAATTTTTAAATTAAGTTTGGTGTGAATTTTTAATTTTTTAAAAAAAAAATATGAATTTTTAATTTTATGCATTTCAAATTTTAAGTTTGGTGTGAATTTTTAATATTAATTTTGAATTTTATATTTAAGTTGTGTGAATTTAAAAACAAAAAAATTTACTTTATCTCATTAAGTTAAGAATATGATTTTTAAAATTCGTCGTAAGTTGAAGACTAGGTCTTTGAACCGAAATTGCTTTACCCAAGGGAGGGACGAGAACTTTTATTATCATTATTTTTAATCTTATTGATTTAAAGTATGCCAAAAAAATTAAAAAATCCAAAAATCTAAGCTTTTAAAACAATCGCTTGAAAATGACAAAATTTTAAAATTTTGTCGAGTGACGGACTAGGGCATCGTCCCGAAACGACCTCGTCTTAAAAAGAAACAAAATTTTTAAAATTTTATTAAATTTTATGTTTTAAAAGCTTAAGGTTTTAATAAAAAAAAAAAAATATATATATATACCTGGAATTTAACCCCATGCGAGTCGCATGGGGATGGGCAGGAAACCATGCGACTCGCATGGCTAATAAAAACTGGCCAGGATCAAAATTCCAGCCGAGCTGCTCTTTTTCACAACACACATACACAAACACGAACTTACTCCAAAACCCTCTCAAAAATTCATCATTTTTCACCAAATTTCTTGCAAAACTTCACAACAATTATGCCTAGATTCAGTAGTCTCAACCCCTTCAGGAGAAAGGTAAAGATTTCACCCCTAATCTCTTTAAATTCGAATTTTTGTGTTCTTGAGCTAGAAAATTTATATTTTGATTTTGTTAAATTTAGGTGTAATTAGAGCTAAATTGTTGTTATATTATGCATGTATATCCTAGATAGAAGCTATTTAACATGAATTGAAGCCAAAAACTTCAAATTTTTAAGAATCTAGGGTTTGTGTTCTTGAGAAATTTGGGGCTTTTTGATATAAACAGGTTATGGCCGATTTTTGTCATGAATTGTTGCTAAATTAAGTAGTGTAACATGTTTAGGTAGTTAATTGATCCAAACTTTGAGCCTAAACATGTTTTTGAGAATTAAAGTGGACTTTTAAGTCCAAAAATTCATGAATTTGGATAAATTGATATAAAGGCCATTTGAAACTTGTTTCATTGCTAGTAGTGATTATTTTGGCATGTTATTTGAGATAAATGCTTATGAACCTGATGTACATTTTTCGTATATGCTTATTTGACAAAGTGTAGACTTGACAAAAATATGAAAATGAGCACTAGTTTGATTTGAATGCCATGTAACAAGTGTTTAATTGCCATAATGATTATTGTTGACATGTTTAAGAGTTTAAATGTGATAAAACATTGTACACATTTTCGTATGTAAAAGTGTAAGAATTGTTATTGTTAAGAAAATGTGTATAAAATGTGTTATGAATTGAACATGTCATCATAATTGTTTCAAGTTATTATTTTGCTAACACTAATGCATATTTGGATGCACAAATTTTGTGTTTAATGTGTTTTACAGAGAGCCGATACTGGAGGTTCAGGAGCATCATCATCCAGGCAACCAGAGCCTGAACCGGAAATGTTTTATGAACAAGAACAACATATGCAACAAGAAGAAGAAGAACAGGAGGAGCAACATATTCCATATCACGATCAAGATCAATTATTCATGAATCAGTTTCGTCAATTCGCTCCACATCAAATGATTCTGAGCTTAGACATTAATGAAGATCAGTTACACCCAAATCTAAGATTTGATCGATGTTGGATAGAGTATCCAGATTATCAAAAGAACATGCACATTCTCTACTTTAAGGTTGTTGAAATGCCAAGGGCAATTGACTGGGTACCTTTGGAAACAGTTGACCTTGCCGAACCGATTCGGGAATTATTGGTGCAAAGGTATGGTAATTCTCAGTTTAACGATTGGATGCGCCTATTTTCCATTCGTAGAACCATATATAGGGAATGGTGTATAGAATTACTTAGTACTATTAAGTTAAACAGTGATGTTAGGAGGATAGATGATAGAAGCTTTATTAGATTTCTGTTAGGTGGACGCATGTACAGAATGTCCATGATAGATTTAGCCAGGGCCTTACAGATTTACACCCCTGCTGAACTTTTGAGCCCCGACTGTAATAGCCTAATTGCCCAAGGAGAAAGGGTAGATAAGGAATTTGATATTAACGCCATCTGGAGGCGTATGTCCCACTTTAATGAATTTCACGCCAGTGGAAATCATACATACTTAGATATAGACAGAGCTGAACTCCGGGTGATTCATAGATTCTTAGCAAACACAATTACACAAAGGGGAAGAAATAAGGAGAAATTGACCGTAAACGATTTGTTCTACCTCAAGTGTATTAGAGACCCGAGGAGTTTCGTAAACATTCCCTATTGTGTTGGTTATTATCTCGCTAATGTAGTTTCGGGGATGAAATCGGGGAGTATTATAGGTGGTGGTATTTTAATTACTCTCATTGGAGAGTATTTAGGTGTAGATAAGCACCAAGGGGGTCCAATGAACGAAATAGAGGACGGAGGTGAAACTATAAGTTCAAACCTTTATCACGGTGCAAGGGTATTATTGATGAGACGTGGTCGGGTATATCGATACGAGGGACCTCAGCGACAGGTAGAAAGAGGTTCGGATGATGAAATGGAAGAGGCGAACAACATTATAGGAGTTGTTCGGGAGACTGCTCTTGATTTAGGCGTTCGTATGGAGGATGAATACATGACGAACTATGATAGGCATATGCAGTACGAGGCATGGCAACGTCGGAATGACTACGAGCATTCCCGGCAACGAGAGCATGGCCGATGGGATTATCATCAGCGCCAAATTATAAGCCAGTTGCAGCCTGGCGAGATGTATTATCCGACCCGACCCGCATACTATCCCGCACATCAGCCAGAAATGAGACCACCCTATGATTCATATGATTATGACGCAGCATACCAGTTCACCTATAATCAGCCATGGAACCCGGACGCGAACATGAATTGGGATCCATATCCTAATTTTCCTCCTAACCCACCTCCTGATCAGTAGAGATAAGTTGGTAATTTTTATTTTTATTTTAAACACTTAACATTTTATTACGTTTATGTAATGTTTGATATTTCTATTATTATTGTGTACTAATATTTTTCTTATAATTTGAAAGTGGGATGCCAAAGTTCCATTTCAAATTACATGTATGATTATATTTGTATTGTATGTATTCTCTTTTATGCACAAAACAGGGTAAAACAACGCATTTTCAAAGACTGGCATTAAGTTCAGCAAAAGCAACAAATTTTGACGACAAGATGAAAAATATATGTGAAATAGCAACAAGACGGAATGAACAAATGATGTGCACCATTTATCATTCAGCAAACAAACGCCAATATATTTGGAAACTTTGGTAAAAATTTAATCATTTTCACACAAATCACCCTCAATAATTTAAATTGTTACTGATTTCTTGCAAATGAGGGCATTGCAAGATCTTAAGTGTGGGAAGGGGTTAAATTCTTTCGGATTTTAAAAATTTTTACTTTATACACTTGGTTACCATTAAAAATACTAGTAAAGCAGTAGTTGTATTAGAATCTAGTGCTCTCTGATAAAAAAGAACAGCCCTAGTCTTATATACTGACTACCCAATTCTAGTAAAATTTTTCAAAATTTTCAATTAAATGAATTCAAAATCATGTTTATACATATTTATGAACGATAAAACTAGGTTTTAACACCGAAATTATTGTTACCTCGGAAAGGACATAAATTGAGAAACAAACTAAAATGTTAAAATTCATTTAAAATGGAATAGAGGACGATAAAAAGGAAAATAAAAGCCAAGTGTGGGAAAATTTACCAAGTTATCTTAAACATATGTCACATATATCTGTAACAAATAACTAAAAATACTTTTGCTTTGGACTAAACTAAACTGTTTTACCCGATGAAAGAAAAGAAGAGATGGATCTACACGATGAATCAATTCCATCACTAAAAGGAAGTAAAGTCTTCCGAAAAAGACACGCGCTTCTTGATTTAGGTCATGAAGTTGTCGTTCAGACCAGCTGTAGGTTGACGAAAAATCTAGAAAAGTCATCACTAAAATCAGCAGGAAATCCACGGACGTCAGCATTAAACAGGGTCGCCAAGTGGTCAGATTTATCCTAACCATGAGAAGGATTTATCTCGTACAATGGGGAGGCACCGTGCAAATTAGCTTGATAAGACTAATGAATCAGATCCCCAGAAAGGATAATCTCCTTAAAGATTAAAAATAAGCTTTTAAGACTGATATTACTCAATCCTAGAGATTGACCTTAAAGATTGAGAATTCAAACTCATGGAATTCAATGATATCTAAACTCGAGTTTGAACGAGAAAATATTTTGATCAAAATTACAAACCGATTTGTTTTCTGAAAATCCATTTTCAATGCGTTCATTACCATTGAACGTAAAATCCTAGGAATTCACCTGGAATTCATTAGGTCACCTGAACCAAATCGGGTGTCAACCGTAAGAACGGTGGTTGCATAGCATGGTCGAAGACAGGACCTTGTGCCAGACCGAAAAATTATAGGATGATCTTTACTATTGCTCCTACCAAGGATAGTTCTAGCATCCGACACGTTAAAAGACCATAATCAAATGCATGTCACGGGACATTGCCTTAAACAGTTGCTTGTTCAACGCTTTCCTTTACAACCGGACGGTAGTTTGCCGAAAGGTAATATACGGAACAAGTAAACTGGACGTGTTGCTTTCCTAATACAAGGTTAGCAAGTGGGTGACATAAAACCGCAAGTTTGAGCTAAAATTTTCAAATCTGAAACCCACCAAACCCACAAAAATATTTTGCAAACACCGGTAAAGGGTTATTCCGGAAAACTTATCTAGGGTAAAAACTAGATTTAATTTTCAAAAGATCAAATGTTTTCATAAAGATCCAATTTCCTTAATGGATCTAAATTTTTATAGTCATGTGGGACTGTAAACCATATCGTTACTTCCATTGTTTATACCGCCGTATAGAAATCACTGATGTACAAAGTGTGAAGAATAAAGAAGTGATTCTAGTATTTCAAGACAATATTGCTTGAGGACAAGCAACGCTCAAGTGTGGGAATATTTGATAATGCTAAAAACGAACATATATTTTATAGCATTATTCCTCAAGAAAGACAAGCTTTTAGTTGCAATTGTTCTATTTACAAGTGATGTTCGTTTAAATAATAAAAGGTGAAGACAAAAGACAGATTCGACAAATTGAAGATAAAAAGGTCCAAAGAGCTAAAAAGTACAAGATACAATTAAAAAGGTTCAAAATATTGATGAGGAACGTCTCAAAATGACAAGAGTACAAGTTACAAAACGCAAAGTACACGATATAAAATAATACGCGAAGACGTCCGAAAATCCGGAACCGGGACCTGAGCCAAGAAGAAATGCCCGACGCAACGGACCAAAAATATCTAGTCTACTATGCACAAGAATATAATATAATATATATATAATTATATATAATTATATATTATATTATATATTATTATTATATTACGTCGGCAAGAAGAAAACAAAGCAATTTGGCTGGATCCAGGGTGGCCATGCGACTCGCATGGCCAGAAGCACAAATCCATGCGAGTCGCATGGAGTGAAATTGTTGGTCAGGTCCTATATAAAGCCAGTTTTCTGCCGAGTTTGATACACATCTTTTTTCCTTCTTATCATACGATATATATATATATATATATATATATATATATATATATATATATATATATATATATATATATATATATATATATATATATATATATAATTTATATTTTAATTTTAATTTTAATTATAATTCTAATAATAAAGGTATGTTAGCGAATGTTGTAAGGGTGTAAGTCGAAATTCTGTCCGTGTAACGCTACGCTATTTTTAATCATTGTAAGTTATGTTCAACCTTTTTACATTAATGTCTCGTAGCTAAGTTATTATTATGCTTATTTAAAACGAAGTAATCATGATGTTGGGCTAATTACTAAAATTGGGTAATTGGGCTTTGTACCATAATTGGGGTTTGGACAAAAGAACGACACTTGTGGAAATTAGACTATGGGCTATTAATGGGCTTTATATTTGTTTAACTAAATGAAAGTTTGTTAATGTTAATATAAAGATTTACAATTGGGCGTCCCTATAAATTACCATATACACTCGATCGGACACGATGGGCGGGGTATTTATATGTACGAATAATCGTTCATTTAACCGGACACGGGAATGGATTAATAGCCACTAGAATAACTAAAACAGGGGTGAAATTACATTCAAGGGTAATTGGTGTAATTGTTAACAAAGTAGTAAAACCTTGGTTTACACGCAGTCGATAACCTGGTGTATTCATCAAACAAAGTATTAAAACCTTGTTACAATTCGAATCCCCAATTAGTTGGAATATTTAACTTCGGGTATAATAATAATTTGACAAGGACACTTGCAATTTATATTTATGACTGATGGACTGTTATGGACAAAAACCAGACGGACATATTAAATAATCCAGGACAAAGGACAATTAACCCATGGGCATAAAACTAAAATCAACACGTCAAACATCATGATTACGGAAGTTTAAATAAGCATAATTCTTTTATTTCATATTTAATTTCCTTTATTTTATATTTAATTGCACTTCTAATTATCGCACTTTTATTTATTGTTATTTAATCGCACTTTTATTTTATCGCATTTTTATTATTCGCAATTTCATTATCGTTATTTACTTTACGCTTTAATTTAAGTCTTGTATTTATTTTATATTTTACATTAGTTTTTAACTGCGACTAAAATCTTAAAATCGACAAACCGGTCATTAAACGGTAAAAACCCCCCTTTATAATAATAATATTACTTATATATATATTTGTATTTTTATAAAAGTAAACTAATATAGCGTTGAGCTTTGTTTAAAGATTTCCCTGTGGAACGAACCGGACTTACTAAAAACTACACTACTTTACGATTAGGTACACTGCCTATAAGTGTTGTAGCAAGGTTTAAGTATATCCATTCTATAAATAAATAAATATCTTGTGTAAAATTGTATCGTATTTAATAGTGTTTTCTGCTAAAATTTAATAGTATTTTATACCCCTCTGCTTTGACATCACAAACCCTAATTTAAAAATATGATTTGTGTTATATTACATAGTGTTGGTTGGTCTATTGCTCAATCCTATGTGTGTATGCATGATATTAGTCGTTAATTTGCTCGGTTTGTGTGTTTTAATTAAATCCCGAATTTAAAAAGCATGCTACTGATATTATAATCAATTTTTATGTAAATTAAAAGTATATAGATGAAAATCTATCACATATTTAATAACTCTTCTCGCAAGAATCGCATGATTTCGTTTTGTATAGCCCAAGTTATGATCGTTTGAAGTTTCAATATGTAATTATGCTATAATATGAAAATTGCAATTTGTGTGAATTGAACTGTCTTATGAACTGATGCTAGATTGATAGAGAATTTAAAAACACATTAATTGGACTAGGATATCATAGTAATTGGATTTGTGAAAGTCATTTTATGACTACTTGAATGTTTGCGGTAAAACGTGTTGACTAGTAATTTGGTCATGGACCAAACGACCATTTAACATGCTTTTTGATAACCAAGATTTTGTATTCTGTAAATTGCATGATTAGTACTTAACATTTCATGGAGACTTCACATGCTAAATGTTTCTAGATGCTTGTATATTCGACCCCGAAAAACGACTACCTGAATGGGATCGAATCTGTCTATTTTGTACAAATAATTGTATAGCATGAAGTAGAAGTTGAATTGGACTTTTTTCTTCTGGTATGTTGTTTTATGTATATTTCTTAGCATATCTTGTTTATATGTCTAGCTCTGAAAGTCTTATTTGCTATGCGTTATATGCGTGCCGATACCGAATGTTTGAATTCTATCTAAATCAGAAAGTCCGACAAGTCGGTCAAAAATGTACAAATTGGCTAAATGAATTTTGTTGATTAATTTACTACTAATAATTTGGAGTGTTTAGAGTCATCTCCAATTGGCCGTTCGTTAATTTCTATTTTCTAAATTAAATGAGAATTAATATGAAACTGATGTGCAAACAGAAACTAAACTTGAATGTTTTGCATGCTACGTGAGTTCTAGGAATCGTATGATAGCGTGCTTGGTCTTTTTAAGAAAGCTTATAACATGAAATTATGATCTGGAATTATTCATAATTGTTTGATGTGTCATTTGTGAACTATGCTTGTCCGATTGCATGAGCATTCTGAAAATGTACGATAGCTAAACTAGTAAACGTTATTTGACTAAACGACTATATGAAACTTATGAGTTGACTTTGGTTTGATTTTATGATAACATTGGCATAACCTTCTGATATGGTTGACTTTGGTTGACCACTTTGACCAAGTTTGACTTTTGGTTTGACTTGCATGACTAGTTGACTTATGTGTTGACTTTTACTTATAAACGCGTCGGTTTGAGATAACATGTACACTATGGATATAACATAGTGTGATATTTTAAACTTATGTGAATGATCTAATTGATTAGGTTATGCTTTACGATTCTAAATCGTCCGGTCTACGTACTACATTTGACTAAGCTTTTACTGAGTAAACAAGGTGAGTCTACAGTCCCACTTTTTACATATTTTATGGGATGAGAATACATGCTGGTTACATTTACGTTATTACAAATGCTTTTACTTTTGACACGAGTACTCTTATATATGTTGAGTTATTGTTCAGAAATTCCCTAGCTTGAATACTTTAATTACCTTCGGGTAAGCACAATTTAGATGGACGGATCCGTTAGGTTAGACAAACCTCACCCTACTTTAACCGTGGTGCATTTACTTTGAACTATAAGTACACTCAAACAAGTGTATACGATTTATGGGGTAAAGGATAAGTGTAGTGTATACTATACGCAGGTCTTTATGCTAGTATTCAAGTGCTCATGGTTGTATGTACATTTTGCAACGCTTGGGTTGTGCTTATTGAAATCTCGTGGCCAAATGCAAATGAAATATTTTTCTGAATAAAGTTTTTAAGATACTATTTTACGTTACTTAAAACTGTGGTTTACAAACAAGAGAAATAAAACTTGACATGGTATTGTCTACGAACATTTGAAACTTGACATGATATTGTCTACAAACATTTGAAATAGGACACAATGCTATCTACAAACTTTAAATATGAAACCTTTGTAGTCTCATACATTGCAATTGGTTACTTAAACTTTTGTTTTACATGCAGGAGAAACAAAACATTTTTGAATGTCATACACAGCTGAAACTTGACAATGATTTTCACAAACAGATTAAAACTTGAAAAATGTTGTCTGCAACTTTTAATATTTAACATTGGTGGTCTATCGCTAATAAACGTTTTCTGAAAATCGTTTCTTAAACATACTGTATTGTTTACTTAAATCTGTAGATTCACTCAACATTATTGTTAACCCGTTTTGCATGTTATTTCACAAGTATTAATTGCTTCCGCTGTAGATATTTGTTGTTATATATAGAAGTCAAGCCATGCGCTGGGACCAGAGTTAACATCTCCGTTGATGGATTTTGAGAAATGTCCCGTTCTTATTGATTAAAAACGTTCCATATTAATTGATTTCGTTGCGAGGTTTTGACCTCTATATGAGACGTTTTTCAAAGAGTGCATTCATTTTAAAACAAACCATAACCTTTATTTCATCAATAAAGGTTTAAAAAGCTTTACGTAGATTATCAAATAATGATAATCTAAAATATCCTGTTTACACACGACCATTACATAATGGTTTACAATACAAATATGTTACAACAAAATAAGTTTCTTGAATGCAGTTTTTACACAATATCATACAAGCATGGACTCCAAATCTCGTCCTTATTTAAGTATGCGATAGCGGAAGCTCTTAATAATCACCTGAGAATAAACATGCTTAAAACGTCAACAAAAATGTTGGTGAGTTATAGGTTTAACCTATATATATCAAATCATAATAATAGACCACAAGATTTCATATTTCAATACACATCCCATACATAGAGATAAAAATCATTCATATGGTGAACACCTGGTAACCGACATTAACAAGATGCATATATAAGAATATCCCCATCATTCCGGGACACCCTTCGGATATGATATAAATTTCGAAGTACTAAAGCATCCGGTACTTTGGATGGGGTTTGTTAGGCCCAATAGATCTATCTTTAGGATTCGCGTCAATTAGGGTGTCTGTTCCCTAATTCTTAGATTACCAGACTTAATAAAAAGGGGCATATTCGATTTCGATAATTCAACCATAGAATGTAGTTTCACGTACTTGTGTCTATTTTGTAAATCATTTATAAAACCTGCATGTATTCTCATCCCATAAATATTAGATTTTAAAAGTGGGACTATAACTCACTTTCACAGATTTTTACTTCGTCGGGAAGTAAGACTTGGCCACTGGTTGATTCACGAACCTATACCAATATATACATACATATCAAAGTATGTTCAAAATATATTTACAACACTTTTAATATATTTTGATGTTTTAAGTTTATTAAGTCAGCTGTCCTCGTTAGTAACCTACAACTAGTTGTCCACAGTTAGATGTACAAAAATAAATCGATAAATATTATCTTGAATCAATCCACGACCCAGTGTATACGTATCTCAGTATTGATCACAACTCAAACTATATATATTTTGGAATCAACCTCAACCCTGTATAGCTAACTCCAACATTCACATATAGAGTGTCTATGGTTGTTCCGAAATATATATAGATGTGTCGACATGATAGGTCGAAACATTGTATACGTGTTTATGGTATCTCAAGATTACATAATATACAATACAAGTTGATTAAGTTATGGTTGGAATAGATTTGTTACCAATTTTCACGTAGCTAAAATGAGAAAAATTATCCAATCTTGTTTTACCCATAACTTCTTCATTTTAAATCCGTTTTGAGTGAATCAAATTGCTATGGTTTCATATTGAACTCTATTTTATTAATATAAATAGAAAAAGTATAGGTTTTTGTTGAAAATATAAGTTACAAGTCGTTTTTATAAAGGTAGTCATTTCAGTCGAAAGAACGACGTCTTGATGACCATTTTAGAAAACATACTTCCACTTTGAGTTTAACCATAATTTTTGGATATAGTTTCATGTTCATAATAAAAATCATTTTCTCAGAATAACAACTTTTAAATCAAAGTTTCTCATAGTTTTTAATTAACTAACCCAAAACAGCCCGCGGTGTTACTACGACGGCGTAAATTCGGTTTTACGGTGTTTTTTGTGTTTTCAGGTTTTAAATCATTAAGTTAGCATATCATATAGATATAGAACATGTGTTTAGTTGATTTTAAAAGTCAAGTTAGAAGGATTAACTTTTGTTTGCGAACAAGTTTAGAATTAACTAAACTATGTTCTAGTGATTTCAAGTTTAAACCTTCGAATAAGGTAGTTTTATATATATGAATCGAATGATGTTATGAATATCATTACTACCTCAGGTTTTATGGATAAACCTACTGGAAATGAGAAAAATAGATCTAGATTCAAAGGATCCTTGGATGACTTGAAAGTTCTTGAAGCAGAATCATGACACGAAAACAAGTTCAAGTAAGATTTCCACTCAAAATAAGATTGTTATAGTTATAGAAATTGAATCAAAGTTTGAATATGAGTATTACCTTGTATTAGAAAGATATCTTACTGTAAATAAGAAAGATTTCTTGAAGTTGGATGATCACTTTACAAGATTGGAAGTAAGCTAGCAAACTTGGAAGTATTCTTGATTTTATGAAACTAGAACTTATAGAAACTATGAAGAACAATTAGAACTTGAAGATAGAACTTGAGAGAGATCACTTAGATGAAGAAAATTGAAGAATGAAAGTGTTTTTAGGTGTTTTTGGTCGTTGGTATATGGATTAGATATAAAGGATGTGTAATTTGGTTTTCATGTAAATAAGTCATGAATGATTACTCATATTTTTGTAATTTTATGAGATATTTCATGCTAGTTGCCAAATGATGGTTCCCACATGTGTTAGGTGACTCACATGGGCTTCTAAGAGCTGATCATTAGAGTGTATATACCAATAGTACATAAATCTAAAAGTTGTGTATTGTACGAGTACGAATACGGGTGCATACGAGTAGAATTGTTGATGAAACTGAACGAGGATGTAATTGTAAGCATTTTTGTTAAGTAGAAGTATTTTGATAAGTGTCTTGAAGTCTTTCAAAAGTGTATGAATACATATTAAAACACTACATGTATATACATTTTAACTGAGTCGTTAAGTCATCGTTAGTCGTTACATGTAAATGTTGATTTGAAACCTTTAAGTTAACGATCTTGTTAAATGTTGTTAACCCAATGTTTATTATATCTAATGAGATGTTAAATTATTATATTATCATGATATTATGATATATTAATATATCTTAATATGATATATATACATTTAAATGTCATTACAACGATAATCGTTACATATATGTCTCGTTTCGAAATCCTTAAATTAGTAGTCTTGTTTTTACATATGTAGTTCATTGTTAATATACATAACGACATGTTTACTTATCATTTATCATGATAAAACATAGTGTAACAATATCTTAATATGATTCATATGTAATTAGTAAGACGTTGTTATAACGATAATCGTTATATATATCGTTTCGAGTTTCTTAATTCAATAAACACAATTTTATGTATATAATGAAATGTCCCGTTCTTATTGATTAAAAACGTTCCATATTAATTGATTTCGTTGCGAGGTTTTGACCTCTATATGAGACATTTTTCAAAGACTGCATTCATTTTTAAAACAAACCATAACCTTTATTTCATAAATAAAGGTTTAAAAAGCTTTACGTAGATTATCAAATAATGATAATCTAAAATATCCTGTTTACACACGACCATTACATAATGGTTTACAATACAAATATGTTACATCGAAATCAGTTTCTTGAATGCAGTTTTTACACAATATCATACAAACATGGACTCCAAATCTTGTCCTTATTTTAGTATGCAACAGCGGAAGCTCTTAATATTCACCTGAGAATAAACATGCTTTAAACGTCAACAAAAATGTTGGTGAGTTATAGGTTTAACCTATATATATCAAATCGTAACAATAGACCACAAGATTTCATATTTCAATACACATCCCATACATAGAGATAAAAATCATTCATATGGTGAACACCTGGTAACCGACAATAACAAGATGCATATATAAGAATATCCCCATCATTCCGGGACACCCTTCGGATATGATATAAATTTCGAAGTACTAAAGCATCCGGTACTTTGGATGGGGTTTGTTAGGCCCAATAGATCTATCTTTAGGATTCGCGTCAATTAGGGTGTCTGTTCCCTAATTCTTAGATTACCAGACTTAATAAAAAGGGGCATATTCGATTTCGATAATTCAACCATAGAATGTAGTTTCACGTACTTGTGTCTATTTTGTAAATCATTTATAAAACCTGCATGTATTCTCATCCCAAAAATATTAGATTTTAAAAGTGGGACTATAACTCACTTTCACAGATTTACTTCGTCGGGAAGTAAGACTTGGCCACTGTTGATTCACGAACCTATAACAATATATACATATATATTAAAGTATGTTCAAAATATATTTACAACACTTTTAATATATTTTGATGTTTTAAGTTTATTAAGTCAACTGTCCTCGTTAGTAACCTATAACTAGTTGTCCACAGTTAGATGTACAGAAATAAATCGATAAATATTATCTTGAATCAATCCACGACCCAGTGTATACGTATCTCAGTATTGATCACAACTCAAACTATATATATTTTGGAATCAACCTCAACCCTGTATAGCTAACTCCAACATTCACATATAGAGTGTCTATGGTTGTTCCGAAATATATATAGATGTGTCGACATGATAGGTCGAAACATTGTATACGTGTCTATGGTATCTCAAGATTACATAATATACAATACAAGTTGATTAAGTTATGGTTGAAATAGATTTGTTACCAATTTTCACGTAGCTAATATGAGAAAAATTATCCAATCTTGTTTTACCCATAACTTCTTCATTTTAAATCCGTTTTGAGTGAATCAAATTGCTATGATTTCATATTGAACTCTATTTTATAAATCTAAACAGAAAAAGTATAGGTTTATAGTCGGAAAAATAAGTTACAAGTCATTTTTGTAAAGGTAGTCATTTCAGTCGAAAGAACGACGTCTAGATGACCATTTTAGAAAACATACTTCCACTTTGAGTTTAACCATAATTTTTGGATATAGTTTCATGTTCATAATAAAAATCATTTTCTCAGAATAACAACTTTTAAATCAAAGTTTATCATAGTTTTTAATTAACTAACCCAAAACAGCCCGCGGTGTTACTACGACAGCGTAAATCCGGTTTTACGGTGTTTTTCGTGTTTTCAGGTTTTAAATCATTAAGTTAGCATATCATATAGATATAGAACATGTGTTTAGTTGATTTTAAAAGTCAAGTTAGAAGGATTAACTTTTGTTTGCGAACAAGTTTAGAATTAACTAAACTATGTTCTAGTGATTACAAGTTTAAACCTTCGAATAAGATAGCTTTATATGTATGAATCGAATGATGTTATGAACATCATTACTACCTTAATTTCCTTGGATAAACCTACTGGAAAAGAGAAAAATGGATCTAGCTTCAATGGATCCTTGGATGGCTCGAAGTTCTTGAAGCAGAATCATGACACGAAAACAAGTTCAAGTAAGATCATCACTTGAAATAAGATTGTTATAGTTATAGAAATTGAACCAAAGTTTGAATATGATTATTACCTTGTATTAGAATGATAACCTACTGTAAGAAACAAAGATTTCTTGAGGTTGGATGATCACCTTACAAGATTGGAAGTGAGCTAGCAAACTTGAAAGTATTCTTGATTTTATGAAACTAGAACTTTTGGAATTTATGAAGAACACTTAGAACTTGAAGATAGAACTTGAGAGAGATCAATTAGATGAAGAAAATTGAAGAATGAAAGTGTTTGTAGGTGTTTTTGGTCGTTGGTGTATGGATTAGATATAAAGGATATGTAATTTTGTTTTCATGTAAATAAGTCATGAATGATTACTCATATTTTTGTAATTTTATGAGATATTTCATGCTAGTTGCCAAATGATGGTTCCCACATGTGTTAGGTGACTCAAATGGGCTGCTAAGAGCTGATCATTGGAGTGTATATACCAATAGTACATACATCTAAAAGCTGTGTATTGTACGAGTACGAATACGGGTGCATACGAGTAGAATTGTTAATGAAACTGAACGAGGATGTAATTGTAAGCATTTTTGTTAAGTAGAAGTATTTTGATAAGTGTATTGAAGTCTTTCAAAAGTGTATAAATACATATTAAAACACTACATGTATATACATTTTAACTGAGTCGTTAAGTCATCGTTAGTCGTTACATGTAAGTGTTGTTTTGAAACCTTTAGGTTAACGATCTTGTTAAATGTTGTTAACCCAATGTTTATAATATCAAATGAGATTTTAAATTATTATATTATAATGATATTATCATGTATGAATATCTCTTAATATGATATATATACATTAAATGTCTTTACAACGATAATCGTTACATATATGTCTCGTTTAAAAATCATTAAGTTAGTAGTCTTGTTTTTACATATGTAGTTCATTGTTAATATACTTTATGATATGTTTTCTTATCATAGTATCATGTTAACTATATATATATATCCATATATATGTCATCATATAGTTTTTACAAGTTTTAACGTTCGTGAATCACCGATCAACTTGGGTGGTCAATTGTCTATATGAAACATATTTCAATTAATCAAGTCTTAACAAGTTTGATTGCTTAACATGTTGGAAACATTTAATCATGTAAATATCAATCTCAATTAATATATATAAACATGGAAAAGTACGGGTCACTACAGTACCTATCCGTTAAATAAATTTCGTCCCGAAATTTTAAGCTGTTGAAGGTGTTGACGAATCTTCTGGAAATAGATGCGGGTATTTCTTCTTCATCTGATCTTCACGCTCCCAGGTGAACTCGGGTCCTCTACGAGCATTCCATCGAACCTTAACAATTGGTATCTTGTTTTGCTTAAGTCTTTTAACCTCACGATCCATTATTTTGACGGGTTCTTCGATGAATTGAAGTTTTTCGTTGATTTGGATTTCATCTAACGGAATAGTGAGATCTTCTTTAGCAAAAAATTTCTTTAAATTCGAGACGTGGAAAGTGTTATGTACAGCCGCGAGTTGTTGAGGTAACTCTAGTCGGTAAGCTACTGGTCCGACACGATCAATAATCTTGAATGGTCCAATATACCTTGGATTTAATTTCCCTCGTTTACCAAATCGAACAACGCCTTTCCAAGGTGCAACTTTAAGCATGACCATCTCTCCAATTTCAAATTCTATATCTTTTCTTTTAATGTCAGCGTAGCTCTTTTGTCGACTTTGGGCGGTTTTCAACCGTTGTTGAATTTGGATGATCTTCTCGGTAGTTTCTTGTATAATCTCCGGACCCGTAATCTGTCTATCCCCCACTTCACTCCAACAAATCGGAGACCTGCACTTTCTACCATAAAGTGCTTCAAACGGCGCCATCTCAATGCTTGAATGGTAGCTGTTGTTGTAGGAAAATTCTGCTAACGGTAGATGTCGATCCCAACTGTTTCCGAAATCAATAACACATGCTCGTAGCATGTCTTCAAGCGTTTGTATCGTCCTTTCGCTCTGCCCATCAGTTTGTGGATGATAGGCAGTACTCATGTCTAGACGAGTTCCTAATGCTTGCTGTAATGTCTGCCAGAATCTTGAAATAAATCTGCCATCCCTATCAGAGATAATAGAGATTGGTATTCCATGTCTGAAGACGACTTCCTTCAAATACAGTCGTGCTAACTTCTCTATCTTGTCATCTTCTCTTATTGGTAGGAAGTGTGCTGATTTGGTGAGACGATCAACTATTACCCAAATAGTATCAAAACCACTTGCAGTCCTTGGCAATTTAGTGATGAAATCCATGGTAATGTTTTCCCATTTCCATTCCGGGATTTCGGGTTGTTGAAGTAGACCTGATGGTTTCTGATGCTCAGCTTTGACCTTAGAACACGTCAAACATTCTCCTACGTATTTAGCAACATCGGCTTTCATACCCGGCCACCAAAAATGTTTCTTGAGGTCCTTGTACATCTTCCCCGTTCCAGGATGTATTGAGTATCTGGTTTTATGAGCTTCTCTAAGTACCATTTCTCTCATATCTCCAAATTTTGGTACCCAAATCCTTTCAGCCCTATACCGGGTTCCGTCTTCCCGAATATTAAGATGCTTCTCCGATCCTTTGGGTATTTCATCCTTTAAATTTCCCTCTTTTAAAACTCCTTGTTGCGCCTCCTTTATTTGAGTAGTAATGTTATTATGAATCATTATATTCATAGATTTTACTCGAATGGGTTCTCTGTCCTTCCTGCTCAAGGCATCGGCTACCACATTTGCCTTCCCCGGGTGGTAACGAATCTCAAAGTCGTAATCATTCAATAATTCAATCCACCTACGCTGCCTCATATTTAGTTGTTTCTGATTAAATATGTGTTGAAGACTTTTGTGGTCGGTATATATAATACTTTTGACCCCATATAAGTAGTGCCTCCAAGTCTTTAATGCAAAAACAACCGCGCCTAATTCCAAATCATGCGTCGTATAATTTTGTTCGTGAATCTTCAATTGTCTAGACGCATAAGCAATCACCTTCGTTCGTTGCATTAATACACAACCGAGACCTTGCTTTGATGCATCACAATAAATCACAAAATCATCATTCCCTTCAGGCAATGACAATATAGGTGCCGTAGTTAGCTTTTTCTTCAATAACTGAAACGCTTTCTCTTGTTCATCATTCCATTCAAATTTCTTCCCTTTATGCGTTAATGCAGTCAAGGGTTTTGCTATTCTGGAAAAGTCTTGGATGAACCTTCTGTGGTAACCAGCTAGTCCTAAAAACTGGCGTATGTGTTTCGGAGTTTTCGGGGTTTCCCACTTTTCAACAGTTTCTATCTTTGCCGGATCCACCTTAATACCTTCTTTGTTCACTATGTGACCGAGGAATTGAACTTCTTCCAACCAAAATGCACACTTTGAAAACTTAGCGTACAATTCTTCCTTCCTCAATACTTCTAACACCTTTCTCAAATGTTCACCGTGTTCTTGGTCATTCTTTGAGTAAATAAGTATGTCATCAATGAAAACAATGACAAACTTGTCAAGGTATGGTCCACACACTCGGTTCATAAGGTCCATGAACACAGCTGGTGCATTAGTTAAACCAAACGGCATGACCATAAACTCGTAATGACCGTAACGTGTTCTGAAAGCAGTCTTTGGAATATCATCTTCTTTCACCCGCATTTGATGATACCCGGAACGTAAGTCAATCTTTGAATAAACAGACGAGCCTTGTAGTTGATCAAATAAGTCGTCGATTCTCGGTAGTGGGTAGCGGTTCTTGATGGTAAGTTTGTTCAACTCTCGGTAGTCGATACACAACCTGAATGTACCATCTTTCTTCTTGACAAACAAAACAGGAGCTCCCCACGGTGATGTGCTTGGTCGAATGAAACCACGCTCTAAAAGTTCTTGTAATTGGCTTTGCAGTTCTTTCATCTCGCTGGGTGCGAGTCTGTAAGGAGCACGAGCTATTGGTGCAGCTCCTGGTACAAGATCTATTTGAAATTCAACGGATCGATGTGGGGGTAATCCCGGTAATTCTTTCGGAAATACATCGGGAAATTCTTTTGCAATGGGAACATCATTGATGCTCTTTTCTTCAGTTTGTACTTTCTCGACGTTTGCTAGAACAGCATAGCAACCTTTTCTTATTAGTTTTTGTGCATTCAAATTACTAATAAGATGTAGCTTCGTGTTGCCCTTTTCTCCATACACCATTAAGGGTTTTCCTTTTTCTCGTATAATGCGAATTGCATTTTTGTAACAAACAATCTCCGCTTTCACTTCTTTCAACCAGTCCATACCGATTATCACATCAAAACTCCCTAACTCTACTGGTATCAAATCAATCTTAAATGTTTCGCTAACCAGTTTAATTTCTCAATTCCGACATATATTATCTGCTGAAATTAATTTACCATTTGCTAATTCGAGTAAAAATTTACTATCCAAAGGCGTCAATGGACAACTTAATTTAGCACAAAAATCTCTACTCATATAGCTTCTATCCGCACCCGAATCAAATAAAACGTAAGCAGATTTATTGTTAATAAGAAACGTACCCGTAACAAGCTCCGGGTCTTCCTGTGCCTCTACCGCATTAATATTGAAAACTCTTCCACGGCCTTGTCCATTCGTGTTCTCCTGGTTCGGGAAATTTCTAATAATGTGGCCTGGTTTTCCACATTTATAACAAACTACATTGGCATAACTTGCTCCGACACTACTTGCTCCACCATTACTCGTTTCGACACCATTTGTTCCTTTCGTTCTATTAACCCCTGGTCCGTAGACCTCACACTTCTCCGCACTATGACCATTTCTTTTACACTTGTTGCAAAATTTGGTGCAGAACCCCGAGTGATTCTTTTCACACCTTTGGCATAGCTGCTTCTGATTGTTGTTGTTGTTGCGGTTATTATTGTTGTTGGGATGATTGTTGTAGTTGCTGTTGTTGTTGTTGTTGTTGTTGGGCCGTTTGTTGTAGTTGCGATTGATGTTGCGATTGTTGGGATAATTGTTGCGATTATTGTTGTAATTGCTGTTGTTGTTGTATTGGTGATTCTTATCACCGTTTTCCTCCCACTTTCTTTTGACTTGCTTCACATTGGCCTCTTCAGCAGTCTGTTCTTTAATTCTTTCTTCAATCTGGTTCACTAGTTTGTGAGCCATTCTACATGCCTGTTGTATGGAGGCGGGCTCGTGTGAACTTATATCTTCTTGGATTCTTTCCGGTAATCCTTTCACAAACGCGTCGATCTTCTCTTCCTCATCTTCGAATGCTCCCGGACACAATAGGCACAATTCTGTGAATCGTCTTTCGTACGTGGTAATATCAAATCCTTGGGTTCGTAACCCTCTAAGTTCTGTCTTGAGCTTATTGACCTCGGTTCTGGGACGGTACTTCTCGTTCATCAAGTGCTTGAATGCTGACCACGGTAGTGCGTACGCATCATCTTGTCCCACTTGCTCTAGATAGGTATTCCACCATGTTAACGCAGAACCTGTGAAGGTATGCGTAGCGTACTTCACTTTGTCCTCTTCAGTACACTTACTTATAGCAAACACCGATTCAACCTTCTCGGTCCACCATTTCAATCCGATCGGTCCTTCAGTTCCATCAAATTCCAAAGGTTTGCAGGCAGTGAATTCTTTGTAGGTGCATCCTACACGATTTCCTGTACTGCTAGATCCAAGGTTATTGTTGGTATGTAGCGCAGCCTGTACTGCGGCTATATTTGAAGCTAGAAAAGTACGGAATTCCTCTTCATTCATATTCACGGTGTGTCGAGTAGTCGGTGCCATTTCCTTCAAAATAGTTAAATGGAACAAGTTAATCATACAGAATATTAAGAGTAGTTAATAGTATTTTGTAGCATAATATGAACTCATTTATAAAAGCTTTTTCTTCATATTAGCGTTTTATAAGTTTAAATTCGGGTAGTACCTACCCGTTAAGTTCATACTTAGTAGCTAATATACAATTCAACTACTACAATTCTATATGAAAAACTGATTGTAATAATATTTCGCGTTCAAACTTTTATACAATATTTTACAAACTTACAATACCGCTTATTTTACATAAAGCATGAAATATAGCACACAATAACTTTGATACAAGATAGTTGTGAAGACAATTCTAGCTAGTACACAAGTCGTTCGGCAAAGGCAATAAAGACACGTAATTCATACGTCCAGAAACAAGTCATGCATTCTGGTTTTACTAGGACTACTTCCCATCCTTGGTCTTGTGCAACATAACCGTTATGGCCGTTGATAAGACAGCGTGTTGTAACATCATCAAAGGGACGAGGGTTACGTAATGTCCAACAGTCCCGTAATAATCTAAAAACCTCATTTCTTACCCCAATTACCGACTCCGTCACTTGTGGAAACGTTTTGTTTAATAGTTGTAGCCCGATGTTCTTGTTCTCACTTTGGTGAGAAGCGAACATTACTAATCCGTAAGCATAACATGCTTCTTTATGTTGCATGTTAGCCGCTTTTTCTAAATCACGAAGTCCAATATTCGGATATATTGAGTCAAAATAATTTCTTAACCCGTTGCGTAAAATAGCATTTGGGTTCCCCGCAATATATGCGTCAAAGTAAACACATCGTAACTTATGGGTTTCCCAATGTGATATCCCCCATCTTTCAAACGAAAGTCTCTTATAAACCAAGACATTCTTGGAACGTTCTTCGAATGTCTTACAAACTGATCTCGCCTTAAATAGTTGTGCCGAAGAATTCTGGCCGACTCTAGACAAGATTTCATCAATCATGTCTCCGGGTAGGTCTCTTAAAATATTGGGTTGTCTATCCATTTTGTGTTTTTAAACTGTAAAATAGACAAGAGTTAGTTTCATAAAAAAATACTTATTAATACAAGCAATTTTTACATATATCATAAAGCATAAGAACACTATATTACATATATTACACCACACGAATACAACTATCTTATTCCGACTCGCTCGTTTCTTCTTCTTCAGTTTTGGTTCGTTTTGCCAAGTTTCTAGGGATATATGATGTTCCCCTAATACGAGCCGTCGTTGTCCACATTGGTTTAGAAAAACCTGGTGGTTTAGAGGTTCCCGGGTCATTGTTACAACTTAAGGACTTCGGGGGTTGACGATACATATAAAGTTCATCGGGGTTGGAATTAGATTTCTCTATTTTTATGCCCTTTCCCTTATTATTTTCTTTTGCCTTTTTAAATTCAGTTGGGGTAATTTCTATAACATCATCGGAATTCTCGTCGGAATCCGATTCATCGGAGAATTGGTAATCCTCCCAATATTTTGCTTCCTTGGCGGAAACACCATTGACCATAATTAACTTTGGTCGGTTGGTTGAGGATTTTCTTTTACTTAACCGTTTTATTATTTCCCCCACCGGTTCTATTTCTTCATCCGGTTCCGATTCTTCTTCCGGTTCCGATTCTTCTTCCGGTTCCGACTCTTCTTCCGGTTCCTCTTCGGGAACTTGTGAATCAGTCCACAAATCATTCCAATTTACATTTGACTCTTCATTATTATTAGGTGAGTCAATGGGACTTGTTCTAGAGGTAGACATCTATCACATAATATCAAACACGTTAAGAGATTAATATATCACATAATATTCATATGTTAAAAATATATAGTTTCCAACAAAAATGTTAAGCAATCATTTTTAAAGAAAACACGGTCGAAGTCCAGACTCACTAATGCATCCTAACAAACTCGATAAGACACACTAATGCAAATTTTCTGGTTCTCTAAGACCAACGCTCGGATACCAACTGAAATGTCCCGTTCTTATTGATTAAAAACGTTCCATATTAATTGATTTCGTTGCGAGGTTTTGACCTCTATATGAGACATTTTTCAAAGACTGCATTCATTTTTAAAACAAACCATAACCTTTATTTCATAAATAAAGGTTTAAAAAGCTTTACGTAGATTATCAAATAATGATAATCTAAAATATCCTGTTTACACACGACCATTACATAATGGTTTACAATACAAATATGTTACATCGAAATCAGTTTCTTGAATGCAGTTTTTACACAATATCATACAAACATGGACTCCAAATCTTGTCCTTATTTTAGTATGCAACAGCGGAAGCTCTTAATATTCACCTGAGAATAAACATGCTTTAAACGTCAACAAAAATGTTGGTGAGTTATAGGTTTAACCTATATATATCAAATCGTAACAATAGACCACAAGATTTCATATTTCAATACACATCCCATACATAGAGATAAAAATCATTCATATGGTGAACACCTGGTAACCGACAATAACAAGATGCATATATAAGAATATCCCCATCATTCCGGGACACCCTTCGGATATGATATAAATTTCGAAGTACTAAAGCATCTGGTACTTTGGATGGGGTTTGTTAGGCCCAATAGATCTATCTTTAGGATTCGCGTCAATTAGGGTGTCTGTTCCCTAATTCTTAGATTACCAGACTTAATAAAAAGGGGCATATTCGATTTCGATAATTCAACCATAGAATGTAGTTTCACGTACTTGTGTCTATTTTGTAAATCATTTATAAAACCTGCATGTATTCTCATCCCAAAAATATTAGATTTTAAAAGTGGGACTATAACTCACTTTCACAGATTTACTTCGTCGGGAAGTAAGACTTGGCCACTGTTGATTCACGAACCTATAACAATATATACATATATATTAAAGTATGTTCAAAATATATTTACAACACTTTTAATATATTTTGATGTTTTAAGTTTATTAAGTCAGCTGTCCTCGTTAGTAACCTATAACTAGTTGTCCACAGTTAGATGTACAGAAATAAATCGATAAATATTATCTTGAATCAATCCACGACCCAGTGTATACGTATCTCAGTATTGATCACAACTCAAACTATATATATTTTGGAATCAACCTCAACCCTGTATAGCTAACTCCAACATTCACATATAGAGTGTCTATGGTTGTTCCGAAATATATATAGATGTGTCGATATGATAGGTCGAAACATTGTATACGTGTCTATGGTATCTCAAGATTACATAATATACAATACAAGTTGATTAAGTTATGGTTGAAATAGATTTGTTACCAATTTTCACGTAGCTAAAATGAGAAAAATTATCCAATCTTGTTTTACCCATAACTTCTTCATTTTAAATCCGTTTTGAGTGAATCAAATTGCTATGATTTCATATTGAACTCTATTTTATGAATCTAAACAGAAAAAGTATAGGTTTATAGTCGGAAAAATCAGTTACAAGTCATTTTTGTAAAGGTAGTCATTTCAGTCGAAAGAACGACGTCTAGATGACCATTTTAGAAAACATACTTCCACTTTGAGTTTAACCATAATTTTTGGATATAGTTTCATGTTCATAATAAAAATTATTTTCTCAGAATAACAACTTTTAAATCAAAGTTTATCATGGTTTTTAATTAACTAACCCAAAACAGCCCGCGGTGTTACTACGACGGCGTAAATCCGGTTTTACGGTGTTTTTCGTGTTTTCAGGTTTTAAATCATTAAGTTAGCATATCATATAGATATATAACATGTGTTTAGTTGATTTTAAAAGTCAAGTTAGAAGGATTAACTTTTGTTTGCGAACAAGTTTAGAATTAACTAAACTATGTTCTAGTGATTACAAGTTTAAACCTTCGAATAAGATAGCTTTATATGTATGAATCGAATGATGTTATGAACATCATTACTACCTTAATTTCCTTGGATAAACCTACTGGAAAAGAGAAAAATGGATCTAGCTTCAATGGATCCTTGGATGGCTCGAAGTTCTTGAAGCAGAATCATGACACGAAAACAAGTTCAAGTAAGATCATCACTTGAAATAAGATTGTTATAGTTATAGAAATTGAACCAAAGTTTGAATATGATTATTACCTTGTATTAGAATGATAACCTACTGTAAGAAACAAAGATTTCTTGAGGTTGGATGATCACCTTACAAGATTGGAAGTGAGCTAGCAAACTTGAAAGTATTCTTGATTTTATGAAACTAGAACTTTTGGAATTTATGAAGAACACTTAGAACTTGAAGATAGAACTTGAGAGAGATCAATTAGATGAAGAAAATTGAAGAATGAAAGTGTTTGTAGGTGTTTTTGGTCGTTGGTGTATGGATTAGATATAAAGGATATGTAATTTTGTTTTCATGTAAATAAGTCATGAATGATTACTCATATTTTTGTAATTTTATGAGATATTTCATGCTAGTTGCCAAATGATGGTTCCCACATGTGTTAGGTGACTCACATGGGCTGCTAAGAGCTGATCATTGGAGTGTATATACCAATAGTACATACATCTAAAAGCTGTGTATTGTACGAGTACGAATACGGGTGCATACGAGTAGAATTGTTAATGAAACTGAACGAGGATGTAATTGTAAGCATTTTTGTTAAGTAGAAGTATTTTGATAAGTGTATTGAAGTCTTTCAAAAGTGTATAAATACATATTAAAACACTACATGTATATACATTTTAACTGAGTCGTTAAGTCATCGTTAGTCGTTACATGTAAGTGTTGTTTTGAAACCTTTAGGTTAACGATCTTGTTAAATGTTGTTAACCCAATGTTTATAATATCAAATGAGATTTTAAATTATTATATTATAATGATATTATCATGTATGAATATCTCTTAATATGATATATATACATTAAATGTCTTTACAACGATAATCGTTACATATATGTCTCGTTTAAAAATCATTAAGTTAGTAGTCTTGTTTTTACATATGTAGTTCATTGTTAATATACTTTATGATATGTTTTCTTATCATAGTATCATGTTAACTATATATATATATCCATATATATGTCATCATATAGTTTTGACAAGTTTTAACGTTCGTGAATCACCGATCAACTTGGGTGGTCAATTGTCTATATGAAACATATTTTAATTAATCAAGTCTTAACAAGTTTGATTACTTAACATGTTGGAAACATTTAATCATGTAAATATCAATCTCAATTAATATATATAAACATGGAAAAGTTCGGGTCACTACATATAACTCATTGTTAAAATAACTAATGAGATACTTACTTATCATAATATCATGTTAACTATATATATAATCATATATATGTCATCATATAGTTTTTACAAGTTTTAACGTTCGTGAATCACCGGTCAACTTGGGTGGTCAATTGTCTATATGAAACCTATTTCAATTAATCAAGTCTTAACAAGTTTGATTACTTAACATGTTGGAAACACTTAATCATGTAAATATCAATTTCATTTAATATATATAAACATGGAAAAGTTCGGGTCACTACAGTACCTACCCGTTAAATAAATTTCGTCCCGAAATTTTAAGCAGTTGGAGGTGTTGACGTATCTTCTGAAAATAAGTGAGGGTATTTCTTCTTCATCTGATCTTCTCGTTCCCAGGTGAACTTGGGTCCTCTACGAGCATTCCATCGAACCTTAACAATTGGAAATCTTGTTTTGTTTAAGTATTTTAACCTCACGATCCATTATTTCGACGGGTTCTTCGATGAATAGAAGTTTTTCGTTGTTTTGGATTTCGTCTAACGGAATAGTGAGATCTTCTTTAGCAAAAAATTTCTTCAAATTCGAGACGTGGAAAGTGTTATGTACAGCCGCGAGTTGTTGAGGTAACTCAAGTCGGTAAGCTACTGGTCCGACACGATCAATAATCTTGAATGGTCCAATATACCTTGGATTTAATTTCCCTTGTTTACCAAATCGAACAACGCCTTTCCAAGGTGCAACCTTAAGCATGACCATCTCTCCAATTTCAAATTCTATATCTTTTCTTTTAATGTCGGCGTAGCTCTTTTGTCGACTTTGGGCGGTTTTCAACCGTTGTTGAATTTGGATAATCTTCTCGGTAGTTTCTTGTATTATATCAGGACCTGTAATCTGTCTATCCCCCACTTCACTCCAACAAATCGAAGACCTGCACTTTCTACCATAAAGTGCTTCAAACGACGCAATCTCAATGCTTGAATGGTAGCTGTTGTTGTAGGAAAATTATGCAAACAGTAGATGTCGATCCCAACTGTTTCCGAAATCAATAACACATGCTCGTAACATGTCTTCAAGCGTTTGTATCGTCCTTTCGCTCTGCCCATCAGTTTGTGGATGATAGGCAGTACTCATGTCTAGACGAGTTCCTAATGCTTGCTGTAATGTCTGCCAGAATCTTGAAATAAATATGCCATCCCTATCAGAGATAATAGAGATTGTTATTCCATGTCTGGAGATGACTTCCTTCAAATACAGTCGTGCAACTTCTCCATCTTGTCATCTTCTCTTATTGGCAGGAAGTGTGCTGATTTGGTGAGACGATCAACTATTACCCAAATAGTATCAAAACCACTTGCAGTCCTTGGCAATTTAGTGATGAAATCCATGGTAATGTTTTCCCATTTCCATTCCGGGATTTCGGGTTGTTGAAGTAGACCTGATGGTTTCTGATGCTCCGCTTTGACCTTAGAACATGTCAAACATTCCCCTACGTATTTAGCAACATCAGCTTTCATACCTGGCCACCAAAAATGTTTCTTGAGATCCTTGTACATCTTCCCCGTTCCAGGATGTATTGAGTATCTGGTTTTACGAGCTTCTCTAAGTACCATTTCTTTCATATCTCCAAATTTTGGTACCCAAATTCTTTCAGCCCTATACCGGGTTCCATCTTCCCGAATATTAAGATGATTCTCGGATCCTTTGGGTATTTCATCCTTTAAATTTCCCTCTTTTAAAACTCCTTGTTGCGCCTCCTTTATTTGAGTAGTAAGGTTAGTGTGAATCATTATATTCATAGCTTTTACTCGAATGGGTTCTCTGTCCTTTCTGATCAAGGTGTCGGCTACCACATTTGCCTTCCCCGGGTGGTAACGGATCTCAAAGTCATAATCATTCAACAATTCAATCCACCTACGCTGCCTCATATTCAGTTGTTTCTGATTAAATATGTGTTGAAGACTTTTGTGGTCGGTATATATAATACTTTTGACCCCATATAAGTAGTGCCTCCAAGTCTTTAATGCAAAAATAACTGCGCCTAATTCCAAATCATGCATCGTATAATTCTGCTCGTGAATCTTCAATTGTCTAGACGCATAAGCAATTACCTTCGTTCGTTGCATTAATACACAACCGAGACCTTGCTTTAAGGCGTCACAATATATCACAAAATCATCATTCCCTTCAGGTAATGACAATATAGGTGCCGTAGTTAACTTTTTCTTCAATAATTGAAACGCTTTCTCTTGTTTATCCTTCCATTCAAATTTCTTCCCTTTATGCGTTAATGCAGTCAAGGGTTTTGCTATTCTGGAAAAATCTTGGATGAACCTTCTGTAGTAACCAGCTAGTCCTAAAAATTGGCGTATATGCTTCGGAGTTTTTGGGGTTTCCCAATTTTCAACGGTTTCAATCTTTGCTGGATCCACTTGAATACCTTCTTTGTTCACTATATGACCGAGGAATTGAACTTCTTCCAACCAACATGCACACTTTGAAAACTTAGAGTACAATTTTTCTTTTCTCAGCAACTCAAGCACTTTTCTCAGATGTTCTTCGTGCTCTTGATCATTCTTCGAGTAAATAAGTATGTTATCGATGAAAACAATGACAAACTTGTCAAGATATGGCCCACACACTCGGTTCATGAGGTCCATGAACACAGCTGGTGCGTTAGTCAATCCAAACAGCATAACCATAAACTCGTAATGACCGTAACGCGTCCTAAAAGCAGTCTTTGGAATATCATCCTCCTTCACCCGCATTTGATGATATCCAGAACGTAAATCGTTCTTTGAATAAACAGACGACCCTTGTAGTTGATCAAATAAGTCGTCGATTCTCGGTAGTGGGTAGCGGTTCTTGATGGTAAGTTTGTTCAACTCTCAGTAGTCGATACACAACCTGAATGTACCATCTTTCTTCTTGACAAACAAAACAGGAGCTCCCCATGGTGATGTGCTTGGTCGAATGAAACCACGCTCTAAAAGTTCCTGTAACTGACTTTGTAATTCTTTCATTTCGCTGGGTGCGAGTCTGTATGGAGCACGAGCAATTGGTGCAGCTCCTGGTACAAGGTCTATTTGAAATTCAACAGATCGATGTGGGGGTAATCCCGCAATTCTTTTAGAAATACATCGGGAAATTCTTTTGCGACGGGAACATCACTGATGTTCTTTTCTTCAGGTTTAACTTCCTCGATGTGTGCTAGAATGACGTAACAACCTTTTATTATTAGTTTTTGCACCTTCAAACTACTAATAAGATTTAATTTCGCGTTGTTTTTTTCTCCGTACACCATTAAAGGTTTTCCTTTTTCACGCATAATGCGAATCGCATTTTTGTAACAAACGACCTCGGCTCTCACCTTTTTCAACCAATCCATGCCAATTATTACATCAAAACTCCCTAACTCGACTGGTATTAAATCAATTTTAAACGTTTCATCCCCCAGTTTAATTTCTCTCTCCCGGCATATATTATCTGCTAAAATTAATTTACCGTTTGCTAATTCGAGTAAAAATTTACTATCCAAAGGCGTCAATGGGCAACTTAATTTAGCACAAAATTCTCTACTCATATAGCTTCTATCCGCACCCGAATCAAATAAAACATAAGCAGATTTATCGTCAATAAGAAACGTACCCGTAACAAGCTCTGGGTCTTCCTGTGCTTCTGCCGCATTAATATTGAAAACTCTTCCACGGCCCTGCCCATTAGTATTCCCCTTATTCGGGCAATATCTAATAATGTGGCCCAGTTTTCCACATTTATAACAAACAGCGTTGGTATAACTTACTCCGACACTATTCGTTTCGGCATTACTTGTTCCGACATTATTTGTTCCTTTAGTTCTGTTAAACTTTGGTCCGTAGACCTCACACTTTGTCGTGCTATGACCATTTCTTTTACACCTGTTGCAAAATGTCGTGCAAAACCCCTGATGATTTTCTTCACACCTATGACATGGCTGTTTTTGGTTTTTGTTGCCGTTGTTGTTATTGAGGTTGTTGTTGGGATTGTTATTGTTGTTGAAACGGTTGTTGTAGTTGTTGTTGTTGTTGGGATGTTTGTTGTAGTTATTGTTAGGATTGTGGTTATTGTTGCGATTGTTGTTGCGGTTGTTGCGATAGTTGTTGCGATTGTGGTTGTAATTGTTGTTGTTGTTGTACTGGTGACTCTTGTCACCGTTTTCCTCCCACTTCCTCTTGAGTTGTTTCGTGTTGGCTTCTTCGGCCGCCTGCTCTTTAATTCTTCCCTCAATCTGATTTATGAGTTTATGAGCCATTCGACTTGCCTTCTGTATAGAAGCGGGCTCGTGTGAACTCACATCTTCTTGAATCCTTACTGATAACCCTTTTACAAACGCGTCGATCTTCTCTTCTTCATCTTCGAATGCTCCCGGACACAATAGGCACAACTCTGTGGATCGTCATTCATATGTGGTAACGTCGAACCCATGGGTTCGTAACTCTCTAAGTTCTGCCTTGAGTTTATTGACTTCGTTTCTAGGACGGTACTGCTCGTTCATCAATTGCTTGAATGCCGACCACGGTAGTGCGTAAGCAGCATTTTGTTCTACCTGTTCAAGATAGGTGTTCCACCACATTAACGCAGTACCTATGAAGGTATGCGTAGCGTACTTAACTTTGTCCTCTTCAGGACACTTACTTATGGCAAACACCGATTCGACTTTCTCGGTCCACCGTTTCAATCCAATTGGTCCTTCGGTTCCATCAAATTCCAAAGGTTTGCAGGCAGTGAATTCTTTGTAGGAGCATCCTACACGATTTCTTGCGCCGTTAGCTGCATTGCTAGATTCAGAGTTATTGTTGGTATGTAGCGCAGCCTGTACTGCTGCTATGTTTGCAGCAAGAAAGGTATGAAATTCCTCTTCGCTCATATTCATGGTGTGTCGAGTAGTCAGTGCCATTTCCTTCAAAATAGCCAACTTAATCGAGTTAATCATACAGGATATTAAGAGTAGTCAATAGTATTTCGTAGCATAATATGAACTCATTTATAAAAGCTTTTTCTTCATATTAGCGTTTTATAAGTTTAAATTCGGGTACTACCTACCCGTTAAGTTCATACTTAGTAGCTAATATACAATTCAACTACTACAATTCCATATGAAAATCTGATTATAATAATATATCACATATAAGTATTCTTCAAACTTACAACATCGCTATATTACATATAACATGAAATATAGTACACTTTGATACAGGACAGTTTTGAAGATAAATCTAGTTAATACGCAAGTTGTTCAGCAAAGAAAATAAAGACACGTAATTCATAAGTCCAGAAACAAGTCATGCATTCTGGTTTTATTAAGACGACTTTCCATCCTTGGTCTTATGGAAAATAACCGTTATGACCATTAGCTAGGCAGCATGTTGTAATGTCATCAAAAGGACGAGGTTTTCGTAATGTCCAACAGCCCCCTAATAATCTAAAAACCTTGTTTCTCACCCCAACTACTGAATCCGTCACTTGTGGGAAGGTTTTATTTAAAAGTTGCAATCCAATGTTCTTTTTCTCACTTTGGTAAGAAGCGAACATCACTAACCCGTAAGCATAACATGCTTCTTTATATTGCATGTTAGAAGCTCTTTCTAATTCACGAAATCCTATGTTGGGATATGTTGAGTCAAAATAGGTTCTTAACCCGTAGCGTAAAATTGCATTTGGGTTCCCCGCATTTAACGCTTTAAAGAAAACACGGCGTAACTTACGGTCTCCCCAATGTGATATACCCCACCTATCAAAGGAAAGCCTTTTATAAACTAAGGCAATTCTGGAAAGTCTTTCAAATGTTTGACAAGTTAATTTCACCATAACTAAATGTGCTGATGAATTCTGACCGACTCTAGACAAGATTTCCTCAATCATATCCTCTGGTAGGTCTTCTAAAATATTCGGTTGTCTACCCTTAACGTCCATTTTGTTTTTATACTGTAAAATAGACAAGGATTAGATTCGTAAAAGATAATTAACAAACAATACAAGTAATTTTTACATAGAACATAAAAGTACAAGCACACTACAATACATATAATACACAACATGATTACAACCTTCTAATCTGAATCACTGGTTTCTTCTTCTTCGGACTTGGTTCGTTTTCCTAATTTTCTAGGAATATATGGTGTTCCTCTAATACGAGCCGTCGTTTTCCATAATGGTTTAGAAAAACCTGGTGGTTTAGAGGTTCCCGGTTCATTGTTACATTTTAGGAAATACAGATGTTGCCGATACATATAAAGTTCATCGGAGTTGGAATCGGGTTTCTCTATTTTTATACCTTTTCCCTTATTATTTTCTTTCGCTTTATTAAATTGGGTCGAGGTAATTTCTATAACATCATCAGAATCCTCATCGGGATCCGATTCATCGGAAAATTGGTAATCTTCCCAATATTTTGCTTCCTCGGCGGAAACACCATTGACCATTATTAACTTTGGTCCGTGGGTTGAGGATTTTCTTTTATTTAATCGATTTACTATAGGTATCAATATTTCTTCCTCTGGAACCTCTTCCTCTTCTGGTTCCTCCTCTTCCGGTTCCTCCTCTTCCGGTTCCTCCTCTTCCGGTTCCTCCTCTTCCGGTTCCTCCTCTTCCGGTTCCTCTTCGGGAATTTGTGAATCTTCCCAAAATATATTCGACTCTTCATTATTATTAGGTGAATCAATGGGATTTGTACTAAAGGTAGACATCTATCACACAATATCAAACACGTTAAGAGATTAATATATCACATAAAATTTACATGTTAATAATATATAGTTTCCAACAAAAAAAATGTTAAGCAATCGTTTTTGAAGAAAAACACGGTCGAAGTCCAGACTCACTAATGCATCCTAACAAACTCGGTAAGACACACTAATGCAATTTTCTGGTTCTCTAAGACCAACGCTCGGATACCAACTGGAATGTCCCGTTCATATTGATTATAAACGTTCCATATTAATTGATTTCGTCGCGAGATTTTGACCTCTATATGAGATGTATTTCAAAGACTGCATTCATTTTTAAAACAACCATAACCTTTATTTTATCTATAAATATTTAAAAAGCATTACCTAGATTATCAAATAATGATAATCTAAAATATACCGTTTACACACGACCATTACATAATGGTTTACAATAAGAAGATATTACATCAAAAATAAGTTTCTTGAATGCAGTTTTTACATAATATCATACAAGCATGGACTCCAACATTACTGCATATAGAGTGTCTATGGTTGTTCCAAATAATATATATACATGGGTCGATATGATATGTCAAAACATTTGCATATGTGTCTATGGTATCCCAAGATTACATAATCTATTAGAATACATGTATAATACAATATAAGTTAGCTAGGATATGATTTGTATAGAATTGTTACAATATTTCCCGTAGCTACAACAATCAAAAAATATCCAATCTTGTTTTACCCATAACTTCTTCATTTTAAATCTGTTTTGAGTGAATCAAATTGCTATGGTTTCATATTGAACTCTATTTTATTAATCTAAATAGAAAAATTATAGGTTTATAGTCAGAAATATAAGTTACAAGTCATTTTTGTAAAGGTAGTCATTTAAGTCGAAAGAACGACGTCTAGATGACCATTTTGGAAAACATACTTCCACTTTGAGTTTAACCATGATTTTTGGATATAGTTTCATGTTCATAAGAAAAATCATTTTCCCAGAAGAACAACTTTTAAATCAAAGTTTATCATAGTTTTTAATTAACTAACCCAAAACAGCCCGCGGTGTTACTACGACGGCGTATATCCGGTTTTACGGTGTTTTTCGTATTTTTCGGTTTTAAATCATTAAGTTAGCATATCATATAGATATATAACATGTGTTTAGTTGATTTTAAAAGTCAAGTTAGAAGGATTAACTTTTGTTTGCGAACAAGTTTAGAATTAACTAAACTATGTTCTAGTGATTTCAAGTTTAAACCTTCGAATAAGGTAGTTTTATATATATGAATCGAATGATGTTATGAACATCATTACTACCTCAGGTTTTGTGGATAAACCTACTAGAAATGAGAAAAATAGATCTAGCTTCAAAGGATCCTTGGATGGCTTGAAAGTTTTTGAAGCAGAATCATGACACGAAAACAAGTTCAAGTAAGATTTTCACTCGAAATAAGATTGTTATAGTTATAGAAATTGAATCAAAGTTTGAATATGAGTATTACCTTGTATTAGAAAGATATCTTACTATAAATAAGAAAGATTTCTTGAAGTTGGATGATCACTTTACAAGATTGGAAGTAAGCTAGCAAACTTGGAAGTATTCTTGATTTTATGAAATTAGAACTTATAGAATTTATGAAGAACACTTAGAACTTGAAGATAGAACTTGAGAGAGATCACTTAGATGAATAAAATTGAATAATGAAAGTGTTTGTAGGTGTTTTTGGTCATTGGTATATGGATTAGATATAAAGGATGTGTAATTTTATTTTCATGTAAATAAGTCATGAATGATTACTCATATTTTTGTAATTTTATGAGATATTTCATGCTAGTTTCCAAATGATGGTTTCCACATGTGTTAGGTGAATCACATGGGCTGCTAAGAGTTGATCATTGGAGTGTATATACCAATAGTACATACATCTAAAAGTTGTGTATTGTACGAGTACGAATACGGGTGCATACGAGTAGAATTGTTGATGAAACTGAACGAGGATGTAATTGTAAGCATTTTTGTTAAGTAGAAGTATTTTGATAAGTGTCTTGAAGTCTTTCAAAAGTGTATGAATACATATTAAAACACTACATGTATATACATGTTAACTGAGTCGTTAAGTCATCGTTAGTCGTTACATGTAAATGTTGATTTGAAACCTTTAAGTTAACGATCTTGTTAAATGTTGTTAACCCAATGTTTATTATATCTAATGAGATGTTAAATTATTATATTATCATGATATTATGATATATTAATATATCTTAATATGATATATATACATTTAAATGTCGTTACAACGATAATCGTTACATATATGTCTCGTTTCGAAATCCTTAAGTTAGTAGTCTTGTTTTTACATATGTAGTTCATTGTTAATATACATAACGACATGTTTACTTATCATTTATCATGATTAAAAATAGTGTAACAATATCTTAATATGATTCATATATAATTAGTAAGACGTTGTTATAACGATAATCGTTATATATATCGTTTCGAGTTTCTTAATTCAATAAACACAATTTTATGTATATAACTCATTGTTAAAATACCTAATGAGATACTTACTTATCATAATATCATGTTAACTATATATATAATCATATATATGTCATCATATAGTTTTTACAAGTTTTAACGTTCGTGAATCACCGGTCAACTTGGGTGTTCAATTGTCTATATAAAACCTATTTCAATTAATCAAGTCTTAACAAGTTTGATTGCTTAACATGTTGGAAACACTTAATCATGTAAATATCAATTTCATTTAATATATATAAACATGGAAAATTTCGGGTCACTACAGTACCTACCCGTTAAATAAATTTCGTCCCGAAATTTTAAGCAGTTGGAGGTGTTGACGTATCTTCTGGAAATAAGTGCGGGTATTTCTTCTTCATCTAATCTTCTCATTCCCAGGTGAACTCGGGTCCTCTACGAGCATTCCATCAAACCTTAACAATTGTAAATCTTGTTTTGTTTAAGTCTTTTAACCTCACGATCCATTATTTCGACGGGTTCTTCGATGAATAGAAGTTTTTCGTTGATTTGGATTTCGTCTAACGGAATAGTGAGATCTTCTTTAGCAAAACATTTCTTCAAATTCGAGACGTGGAAAGTGTTATGTACAGCCGCGAGTTGTTGAGGTAACTCAAGTCGGTAAGCTACTGGTCCGACACGATCAATAATCTTGAATGGTCCAATATACCTTGGATTTAATTTCCCTCATTTACCAAATCGAACAATGCCTTTCCAAGGTGCAACCTTAAGCACGACCATCTCTCCAATTTCAAATTCTATATCTTTGCTTTTAATGTCGTCGTAGCTCTTTTGTCGACTTTGGGCGGTTTTCAACCGTTGTTGAATTTGGATGATCTTCTCGGTAGTTTCTTGTATTATTTCCGGACCTGTAATCTATCTATCCCCCACTTCACTCCAACAAATCGGAGACCTGCACTTTCTACCATAAAGTGCTTCAAACGGCACCATCTCAATGCTTGAATGGTAGCTGTTGTTGTAGGAAAATTCTGCTAACGGTAGATGTCGATCCCAATTGTTTCCGAAATCAATAACACATACTCGTAGCATGTCTTCAAGCGTTTGTATCGTCTTTTTGCTCTGCTCATCAGTTTGTGGATGATAGGCAGTACTCATTTCTAGACGAGTTCCTAGTGCTTGCTGTAATGTCTGCCAGAATCTTGAAATAACTCTGCCATCCCTATCAGAGATAATAGAGATTGGTATTCCATGTCTGGAGACGACTTCCTTCAAATACAGTCGTGCTAACTTCTCCATCTTGTCATCTTCTCTTATTGGCAGGAAGTGTGCTGATTTGGTGAGACGATCAACTATTACCCAAATAGTATCAAAACCACTTGCAGTCCTTGGCAATTTAGTGATGAAATCCTTGGTAATTTTTTCCCATTTCCATTCCGAGATTTCAGGTTGTTGAAGTAGACCTGATGTTTTCTGATGCTCCGCTTTGACCTTAGAACATGCCAAACATTCCCCTACGTATTTAGCAACATCGGCTTCCATACCTGGCCACCAAAAATGTTTCTTGAGATCCTTGTACATCTTCCCCGTTCCAGGATGTATTGAGTATCTGGTTTTATGAGCTTCTCTAAGTACCATTTCTCTCATATCTCCAAATTTTGGTACCCAAATTCTTTCAGCCCTATACCGGGTTCCATCTTCCCGAATATTAAGATGATTCTTCGATCCTTTGGGTATTTCATCCTTTAAATTTCCCTCTTTTAAAACTCCTTGTTGCGCCTCCTTTATTTGAGTAGTAAGGTTAGTGTGAATCATTATATTCATAGCTTTTACTAGAATGGGTTCTCTGTCCTTTCTGATCAAGGCGTCGGCTACCACATTTGCCTTCCCCGGGTGGTAATGGATCTCAAAGTCATAATCATTCAACAATTCAATCCACCTACGCTGCCTCATATTCAGTTGTTTCTGATTAAATATGTGTTGAAGACTTCCACGATGAGACAAATCCAAGTTCTGCGACTTCTATGATGACTTCGGACATGAAACAAATCGTTGTAAAGCATTGGTTGACAAGGTGGTTGGTTGCCTCAAGCGTGGGGAGTTGAAGCATTTGAAACCGATGAAGGATGGGTTGGACGCTCACAGAAAGGAAGACGAGGTCACCGAATAAGACAAGGTAATCTATGTCTTTTTGTGGGAAAAGTATAAGGAAATAGCATGAGAGCCGCTGCTGCCATACGAATCCCTTAAAGCGCACCTTCCGCGCGAGCCTTTTGATGAAAGAAAATGTGCCCCATTGGTTATGGAAGATTACTTGCCAGAGTGCGGCCAATACATCAACAACATTTTCATTAACACTGGTAGTTGTGTTAATGTTATGTTCTTCCACTGCTTCAACGACTTGTCTTACAAAATGAAGAGTCACATAAGGGAAGTAAAGAAACAGTTTAGGGGAATAAGTGGGCACCCCGCTTGGTCGAAAGGGATACTCGGAGCAGCACTGACCTTGCGGGATGATCATGACCGGGAGAGGGAGCAAACCTTGGTGGTCGACTTTCGAGTGATTCGCGCCGAATCGGAATATGATGCCATTCTTGGGCAGCCAGCGCTGTCTCATTACAGTATCATGACCTCTATAGCTCAGGGTATCATAGTGCTACCCACCCCGTTGGGAAAAGCTACTCTCAAGTCCAAAGTAACAGCGGAGGACTATCGACTTCAGCAGGTATGTATATGAGCAAATAATTAACTATTTTGGAATTAAAAATATAGATCGAGCACAATTACTTGAAAACAACTTTGCCGCTTAAATACTTGACCGGATGACACGCTATGAAAGCGCAACTAGTCTGCAAGCTTACCGCATTAAAATGAGCACAATCTTACATAATCCGAAACATAAGACGCGTATTAGAGTGCACATAGCACGCAAACTCGCGCATTCGTTGATTTTGTAACATACTTTGGCTGGTATTCACAAATCCGAAGTATTCAAGCCGCAACAAAGGAGAAAAAAGATGGGGGCAGTTCCTCGGGAGCTGCAAATGACGAGGGAGACGAGATCGCTGCCATAGACTACGAGTTTGAAGAATACAAGGATGAGAAGTTGAGGGAGAGAGCATGCGGATTCAGTTATGATCAGGATGGCTATTCTTATTATTGGTAAAACATTTGATTGTTTGTTTCTAAGCGCTCCCTGTCTATCGCTGTAACAACCCTGCTTTTTCCGTTAACCTTTCGTTAGTTTATTTAACGGCGATTACTTGAAGTTTATGTGTTTATGAGTAATAAATGTGTACTTGATCCTTGGAGGGTTACAATAATTAATATGGGTTGATATTAATTCGAATAAATATTTCAGATAAAGAAATACGATAAAAACGATACAGTTTTGATAACTGCTTTTTAAACAACGAAACGCTCAGGTTTATTTTAATAATTAAATTATTAATTATTAACTTTTCAAAAATAATTAATTTATTGGATTTTTAATAAATTAACGTTTGTTGCGTTTAACGATTAGTTTAGCGTTCCAGGCCTTCGGTACGACTAAACGGCACTTGAAACGAGCCACGAATACACGGAATTGCAAAACACGAGCCCGAGAGTCACCCCTATGGGCCAATCGGCCGAACCCCACTCCCCACCCCCTTTATGTTTAATTGTTTTTACTACTTTAGGGGCTTAAGTGTTAATTAGGAGAGTTAGGGCTTGATACAAATGCTTAAGTGATAACCTAAAACACTGTAAACCTACACACACACAAATACAGTCGACTTTTTTTTGGCTCCTCCCTCCCTTCTTGGCCGTCGACCTCCACCACCAATACCACCATCAAAAATTCAATTTTTGCTCAAGCCTTGAACATCAAACTTGCAATTCTCGATCTCCTCTGTAACATCCCGCCTTTTTCCATTTACTTTTCCGTTATACTAATTTAAAGTCCGTTATATGTTTATAACATCTCCCGTTGATACGCGTTTTAAATTATCTCGTTTAGGTAATTCACGCACCCGAACGAAAGTTGAGGGACTAAACTTGACAAGGGATCAAACCCTTGACTAGGTCAAAGGGTCAAACCCCTTTCACCCATTCATTATCATCTCCATCTCTCTCTCTTTCTCTCTAGCAAGAACACACACACCATTACCAAATTCATTCAATCATCATCTAAAACCGATCTAGGAGGATTACAACAAAATAAATTACATATTCGTGATCCTCTCTTCATCCTCTTCATTTTGGTACCAACTTCATCTCGTTTGGGTAACATTTCTAAAACTCTAGATTTCTCTAAATTCGTGTTTTTGACTTGAAATGGTGTTAGTTAGTGTCTATGGCTCATTGTGATGTCGTGTATGTAATTTGTATGCTCGATCTCGTTGTTTTAGTATAACTAGCATGAACTTGATTTTGGTGTGTTGTTCTTGAATTTAGGATGATCATATGTTGTTAGATGTTAAAAGTTGATGTTTTAATTGTGTTACTAGCATCACTAGCTTCAATTTGATGTGTAGGTTGCCTTAGAAAACTTCATGAACTTGATTATTGATTTTGGTGAATTTGGGTTAGGGTTTGATGAACTTGAAATGGACTTTTGATGCATTGAATGCCATGGATTATTATTGGTAAGTGTTTAGTTGGATTGTATGCTTGATTACCTTCGAAACGGCATATCATTCATGTAAATTGGTTGCCCGAATCATTGAATTGCATTTATGAACTTGTATGCGGTTAATGTTAAGCATTAGATGCGGTTTTGGTTGTTGTAATAGGTAGATTGATTGATGAAATGTGTTTAGTTGTTTTCCTCGTCAAATTACCTTCCCAACGGTATAAGATACTTGTCTTGATTGTTTGCGGATCATAAATGGTGATTGTTTGAAGTTAGGTTCGTGCATAAAACTTAAAAACTGCCAGAACTCTCTGCACAGGTAATGGCGCGGCGCGCCATATACCCGCGCGGCGCGCCATTATGGTCTGTCCAACTTTGTTAATTTTCGAATAATGTTTGCTATGCTACGCACCTCCGATTCACATGTAACTTGTCCTAACATGCTCATACATGATTAAAAACCTCAGAAAAATAGTTCGGGACCCGACCCGAACGTGTTGACTTTTTCGTTGACTTTGACCGACCAAAGTTTGACTTTTTGTCAAACTTAACCAAATGATTATGCAACCTTCCTAACTTGTTTATACACTTGTACCTTGCATGAAACTTGACAATTTGATTTCACATGCTACATAATCGAGTCGTAACGAGCCATAGGACTAATTGAACATCTTTGACCTATCGTGTTTACCGTTATTGATACGACCTATTTGTTTAGGTCAAGACTAGCACTATCCTTCGCACACGTTATTTTGTGAAGTACTTTTCGTACGTGCACTCAAGGTGAGATCATAGTCCCACTTTTACTCTTTTTGAACTTACTTTTGGGATGAGAAAACATAAACGTTCTTTTAAACTACGTGAACACAAGTACAGGGAAAACAAACATTCTACATACGAGTTTGAACACAAATCCTCAATTCGATTATCATTAGTTACATCAGATGGTGTAAGCGAGAACTTATGTTATATGGCCATATGGGTTTGACAAACCCTCACTTCGGACGGTTCGCTACCGTCTACGGGTGAAATATATTTTCGAGAAACAGTGTATGTTCTAACACTATTAGTACGGGGTTCAACGGACGGAATGTTAAGCTTTGATAATTGAGTGCTCGTGAATATTAACTTTTAGAATGTACTATGACTTTATCGATGTTGCAAATCTTGTGGTTCAACTTACTTTTACTCACTTACTTATTTAAACCTATGATTTCACCAACGTTTTCGTTGACAGATTCTCTATGTTTTTCTCAGGTCCTTGAACTTAGGTGATACATGCTTCCGCTCATACTTTTTGATACTTGCATTGGATGTCGAGTATACTTGCATACGTGGAGCGTCTTTTTGACTACTTTTAAATTGTGTCGCACGTGTTTCATACAAACTTTAAACATTATTATGTACTTGTTATGGAAACTACTTTTGTAAACTTTGAAACATCCTTATTTATGAAATGAATGCGACAGATTTTTTTTCGGTCAAATTTTGTTATAAAGACTTACGACCATGTAATGGGACCATACGTAGATGACGCCATCATTTGACGATTTGTCGGGGTCGCTACAAGTGGTATCAGAGCCCAGGTTGTAGGGATTTAGAGTTCATTAGTGTCAACCCCGAGTCATAGGGTACATTGGTGAGTCTAGACTACAACCGGCATATAGACTTGACATAGGAATTACTTGACTACTTGTGCATTTATACTCGAACTCTCTTACTCATATCTACTCTTATTCTATCTTAATCTCGCGTTGTATAATTAAATTGGCACGCCACCTTGACTATATGAAGTAATGTCGCATGCACATATGAGTTAGGGTAATATAATTTCCGGGATTATATTACGGTGACACATATGAACATTCCGACATTATGACATAAAGAATTTAAGGCGGGTCAAGGATAATTTTCTCTCTATCTTTATTCCATATCACGGTTAGTATTATTTAGAATACTAACCAACGGTATTCTTTTGTTTTGAAGGAACAATGCCTCCTCGCCGTGTACGACGCAATGAAACTCCCGAACAAGCCTTACAACGCATGATAGCCGTCGCCGTGGATGCGGCCATGGCCGGTCACTCGTCTAACAACAACAATAACACCAACCACAACAACAATAACCAAGGAGCCGGTAACTCTAGCGAAGGGTGCTCCTACAAAGCTTTCATGGGGTGCAAACCTCACACTTATGATGGAACCGGGGGACCGGTTGTGCTTACTCGTTGGTTTGAACAAACGGAGGCCGTCTTTAGCATAAGCGGTTGTCGGGATCAAGACAAGGTCAAATACTCCACCCACACTTTCTCCGGAATTGCTCTAACATGGTGGAACACCTATGTTCAATCGGTGGGTACCGATGAAGCTCATGCCCTCTCTTGGGCCGATCTAAGGGAAAAGATGATTGTTGAATATTTTCCGCGCGAAGAAACCCGAAAGCTTGAGGAAGAACTAAGAGCTTTGAAAGCGGTCGGAAACGATCTTAAAGCTTATAATCAATGCTTCGCCGAACTATCCTTGATGTGTCCTAATCTTGTTAACCCCGAATCTCAAAGGATTGAGCTCTACATGCTCGGTCTTCCAAAAAGCATCAAACAAGGGGTGATGTCATCCAAACCCGCTACTCATCAAGCCGCTATGAACATAGCTCGCCAATTAATAGAAACGGTTGACGAAATCGTAGTGCCGGCTCCTAAGGCCGAGGACAAGTCGGGTGGCAACAAAAGGAAATGGGAAGCCACTCCATCAACCAACTACAACAACAACACCTTCACCAAAAAGCCTTTCAACAACGATGGCAAGAAGGGTTATGTCGGAAACTTACCTTTTTGCAACAAATGCCACAAGCATCATCACGGCGAATGTAACAAGCTAGTTTGTCACCGTTGCCAAGGTGTTGGTCATAGGGCCAACAATTGCACAACTGCCGCCCCCGTTGCTCGAAAGGGGCCCAATCCTCCAAAAACGGTCACTTGTTACGAATGTGGCCAAACGGGCCATTATAAGAACGAATGCCCGAAAAAGAAAGCCAACCCCAACAACCGAGGCCGAGCCTTTAACATCAACACCGAGGAAGCCCGAGATGATAATGAATTAGTCACGGGTACGTTTCTTCTCAACAATTCTTTTGTCTCTTGCTTATTCGATTCGGGTGCCGATAAGAGTTTTGTATCCAAGACTTTGACTCATTCTTTTAATACTCCACCACGTCCACTAGATACCACTTATACCATTGAAGTGGCTAACGGGAAACTATTAAGTGCCGACACATGTTACCGGGGGTGTACGTTAAACATTTTGGGTAAGGAATTTGAAATTGTAAGACCCGAATAATTATCTTGCTTTCTTGTGTATTAATACATTCGAGAATGGGCTTCGTGGTTTAATTATATGGAATTAAGATGCACAGGAATCTGGTTCAGCTATGTCGCGCGCCGCGCAGGGTTGGGGCGCGCCGCGCCGTTTGCTGCTGACAGACCCCTTTTCTTTTAAGTGTTTTAAATGAAGGGCAAATGGGTAATTTCACTTGAGGCCAGATTTGTGAGGCATATTAGCTACTTTGGATCAGTTTTGGATCTCATTCACATCCACTCATCATCTTCACCCATTTTTAGAGAGAGAGTAAGAGTTTAGAGAGAGATTGGAGGTTTTGGTGAGGAAGGAGCTCAAATCGTTCAAAGTCTCGGTTTTTAAAGTTGTTCTCCTCGTTCCTAGCTACGTTGTGGTGGTATTGGTAAGCTCAAACTCCGAATTTCATTTGTTTAATTTGATATTCGATTTAGGGTTTTGAGTTAATTGTTGTGTAACCCTTTTAGGTGATGAAATGGGTTTATGGTGACTAGTTATTCTTGTCACTTGGCGGGTTTTGGGTTGGATGACGATTTGGCCTTGATTAGGCTTTGGTTTGGAGTTTAATCACTAGGTATAGTGATTATTGAAGTATTGGAACCCATTTAGGGTATTATGGTTGACTAATTGTGACTTTGGGTCAAATTAGGGTTCGGTGGTAATTATGACCCAATTGGCGATTTAATGATGTTTATAAACTTAAAATGGATTAAGTTGAAGTATAGAACCGAGTTAAATGTGTTTAGGTGTCAAAACTTGTAAAGGATGAGATTTTGACCTTTATGGGTCAAAATTAGGGTTTAAGTGTCAAAATGGGTATGACACGTGTTTAACACTTGAGTTCGAGTTTAATTGACATATTGGGACCATTCTCACTTGTGTTAGTGATTATGGGTTAGTTTGGGCACGGTTTGTGCTTGGAAGTGCATTTGGGTTGAAATTGCACTAATGGTTGAATTGGGTTGAATTGTGAATCCACTCTAAGTGTAATGTTGTAATTGTGATAATGGATTAGGTATTTCCCATTGGCGACTTGCGGATTACTTGGAAGCACTCTTCAAGACTTCAAGGTGAGTGATATTATCCTATGTACATATGTATGTGTAGGATGGGTGCGGGTCGGGTGAAGTGATTCTCGGCTATAGAGCTCACTTCACATATAGGTGGATTTGATGGACTTGTGCATAGGTCCAATTGGCACGGTTGTGCGTTTTGGTTGACTACCTTTAGCAAAGTACACATTTTGGGTGTACGTTATCACACGTGGTTGTGAGTGGTATAATTATGCATATATGTATGTAATGTATTTAATTGTGTTGCACGAATGTGGTATTGTCGCGGTGTTTAAGACACCACGTTCTATGAAACGAGTAGTATTGTCGCGGTGTTTAAGACACTACTCATTGTGGAATTGACGAGTAGTATTGTCGCGGTGTTTAAGACACTACTCATTGTGTAATTGACTTGTGGTATTGTCGCGGTGTTTAAGACACCACAATGTCATGGGAGTGGAAGTGTCGCGGTGTTCAAGACACCACTCATTGTATTGAATGAAGTGTGGATTCGTCGCGGTGTTTAAGACGCCACATTGTTGTAAGGGTGAGTTAGTCGCGGTGTTTAAGACATCACCCGGGGGACTAGTGATTACGCGGTGTGTAAGTAACACTAGTGGATGTTATGAACTCCAACGGACTTTCATGTACCGTTCTCTTGTGTACTTGGTTAACCATGGTTGTATGAGTTATGTATTGGCATATTTAATTATGAACTATATGCTTTTGGTATTGCTAGCTATTGTGGACTTGCGGTTATTGGTATATGCACGATATGTTGCATGATTGTCGAATTGCTAATTCGTGATTAATGTTGTGTTGTCGTGATGTAGTTAACCCTCCGGGGGTAGTTATTGGCGTTGTTCACATTGACGTTGGTGAACTTACCTTATTGATGGTATTATTAGCTTGTTGCTTAGTGATCGTATGGTATACTTAGATTAGCTTGCCTTTAGGCTTGGACGCTCCGGTATGCGGTATTTGTTTATTTATGTGGCGTGTCCATTTTATGCATATATATGTATGTAGTATATTATCATTCACTAAGCGTTAGCTTACCCTCTCGTTGTTGACTCTTTTTATAGATCGCATATGGATTGGTGGCTCGGGTAAGCGCGAGGACTAGAAGACGTGCATAGTTGCTTTAGTGACTTACTTTTGGATCATTTAGGATTGGGTAGCGTATTCCCAATCGCCATGCTCGGCTTTGTTGTATTAAAAGTCTTTTGGTCAAATATTGTATTTCGGTACTTAAGGTGGTAAAATGGGTCGTTGTGGGACCCGCTTCGTAAACTCAATTTTATTAATTAAACGTGCTAGTTTTATATATATGAATTTATGGTTAAAAGCGTTTTGGCTAAAAATGTCGGGAACTAGTCAAACATTTTCGTTAAATTGACTTCCGGGGACAGCGGACTGTCCAGGTGGTTTGGCGCGCCGCGCACCCACCTGGCGCGCCGCGCAAATGAACTGCACCAGAAATTTTTTTTTTATGTTGTGAAATTTAACGGGAGTTGTCGTGGTTTGGTTTGGGTTGTTACAAGTGGTATCAGAGCATGGTCTAAGGGATTTAGGTGACTTGAGATAGGTGCCTAGACTTAGACTTGTGTGTGCTTAAATTGTTGCGGGACTTGTAGGATTACGGGTCGGAATGGGTTTGGTTAGTGCCTTTGCTATAGGTTGACTAACGTTTATATTAGTAATGCGGATATTATTAATATGTTGTGTGTTGTGATAATAATTCTCGCGTGTGTTTGTACCGCGTAGAATTTTGGTTGTGTTTGTGTATATCATCGAGCGAGACGGTCGTTGTACTAACGAGTCGATGCGGCATGTGTGCGTAATAAGAACTTGCAAACCTTATTACGGGTGCAAATCGTGTCTAACAAGTGATGTACGATGAGTGTTTAGCAAGATGGGGCTGTGTCGTGCGTACGGTTTTACACGTTCGTGGACTAATCGTTTTGCATTCTTTAGAATGACGACGCGAAACGAGACCGAGGCGAATGACGTGGAGTTTAACGCTAGGGTTGCGGCCGCCGTTGCGGAGCAAATGGGTGCGTTAGAAGAAAGAATGGAAAGGAGGTATTCCGAACTTCAAAGTAGTGGTGAAATGGAGCGTTATCTTAAGAGCTTCATGAGGACTAAACCCCCGATGTATGACGGAAAGCCGGATCCTTTGGTAAGCATAACTTGGATTTCGGATGTCGAAGGGTGTTTTCGTACTATTGATTGCCCTTCCGAGAGAAAGACGAGACTCGCTACGAGTTTGTTGCGGGGTAGGGCAAGGGATTGGTTGGATGGTAAGATTGATCTTGTCGGTGGTGAAACGTTTATGGCCTTATCGTGGGACGAATTTAAGGAGGAATTCTTCGAGGAATTCCGGACTTCGGCCGATTTGTGGGAATTGCGTAATGAGTTGCGAAATTTGCGACAAGGATCTATGGATTTAAATACTCTCAAGATGACCTTTATGGCGAAGGCTCGTTTTTGTCCGGAGTATTTGGGAAGTGATCGTTTATTAATGGGGGATTTCTATCGGACTTTGAATGACGACTTGAAAAGAAAAATTAGACGTGGTCAAGCGAAATCGTTTTCGGAATTATTCGACTTGGCTAGGGGTTTCGAGTCGCATACACGATCGAAGAAGGGTGAGCCTTCAAGGGATAGAAGGGTTGTTTCTTATGGTGCTCCGAGTAAGAGGACTAAGGGTCCGAGTGTGATCACGGGTGGTACGCGGACGAGTATATCGAATTCTAGCGCGTCTAGATGTTACAATGGTGGCATGAGGGGTCACAAGTCTTGGGAATGTTCGATGCTGTTTGAGTTTGAGTTGTTAATGCCTTGTGTTGTGCATATTGTTGTTATGGGTGACGTTCCTAATGGAAGTACCCTATGGTGACGTTTGATTGTCGGGCGAAGGGCGTAAGACTTGGTGCAACCAAGCATTCCTTGATATTTGAGAAATGTTTCTACCAAGCCACGGAAATGGTTTTGGTGTTCGATTGTTAAGCGCGTGTTCGCTTTTATGTTGAAGTGATGAACCATGAGGTTCGTCGGGTGGTTGGAACCCTTGAGATCGAGTGTTTTAAATCTCGATGTGTGTTGGTAATGGAGTCTTTATGACGCGACATTAGGTGCCTCTTTTATACCTACTAGCGTGGTGTTCGACTCCGACTGTGTTGCGGTACGCTTTCGTTCAAAGTGTATAAGGATTGGTTAAAATCCTTCGTGAACTCGAGGTTAGAGCGAGATGTGGTGATGGGTCGTGTGTACCCAATTGTTGGTAAAGTCTACCTGTGGTAGCATTGTACGGTTGTACGAGTTGTGGATATGGAACGTGGTTCTAAGTGGGGGAGTTACACTCCCGCACGAGGAAGTTTTAGTGTGTGATTTCGGATGATGCTTTTGGTAGATCCGGAAAATGTTGTCGAGACCTGGTTTGCTCGATTTGTGGTAGAGTACAATTTCGGATAAATTGTACTTATGGTTTGGATTTGAATTATCACCGAGGTGGTAACGTGGTAAATCTCGTTGAGAGATAATGGACGTGTTTGGCGAGCAAGGTGAAATCCTCCAGTTAAGGGAGGTGTGTGTGTCGGGTTCTCTTGTGGAGAATTATTGTTTGGTACCTATGTTTGGTATAGGTGGTTCTTGCTCGATTATGGTATGGTTGTTTGATGAAGCATGATCTTCGGGTCCGCTGACTTCATCATGGTATGGTTGTTTGATGAAGCATGATCTTCGGGTCCGCTGACTTCATCATGGTATTGTTGATTGGTGGAGCATGACCTTCGGGGTCCGCTGACTTCATCATGGGATTATATCGGTGAAGCATGACCGTTGACGGGGTCCGCTGACTTCATCGGGTGTTGAGTGATCTATCGGTTGTTTTATACACCGATGGTGGGATCGTGAGGACCATGTTGTGTGATTAGGGATGCGATAGCCGTGTTTCGCTCACATGTTGTTACGGGTGTGACAATAGTCGATTTTGTACACCTTAGGTTTAGCGTTGCCATAGTCGTTTTGGGCGCTTTTGGTTTTAGCCGTTGGATTTTGATGCTATGGTAGTTGCGTATAGGTCGTATTGCGCACTACAAGGGATGTTAGTGATTAATGTTATCCGTAAGGATTTGTTTGGTTCGGTCTTCATCGTTTCGGATTGTTGACTTTAAGTTGAGACTTGGTTGCTTTTAGCGTTGTCCTTGGTAAAGGTACGCTAAGGAAATTAATATCTCGGTATGAGATTGGTTGAGTTTTCCCGATGTTAGGGAAGGAGTATGGTGTTAGTGCTCGGATTGTGGTTTTGATAAATCGCGGGTGACGATTTAGTTGTTGAAGGCGATTCGTTGGGAAGAATTTCCTGGAAAGTCGGATTGGAACTTATGTTGAGGACCGTAGAGTGGGGTCCATTTGGTCAAGTGACAGGGATCACGAGGACGTGATCGAGTTTAAGTGGGGGAGAGTTGTAAGACCCGAATAATTATCTTGCTTTCTTGTGTATTAAGACATTCGAGAATGGGCTTCGTGGTTTAATTATATGGAATTAAGATGCACAGGAATCTGGTTCAGCTATGTCGCGCGCCGCGCGGGGTTGGGGCGCGCCGCGCCGTTTGCTGCTGACAGACCCCTTTTCTTTTAAGTGTTTTAAATGAAGGGAAAATGGGTAATTTCACTTGAGGCCGGATTTGTGAGGCATATTAGCTACTTTGGATCAGTTTTGGATCTCATTCACATCCACTCATCATCTTCACCCATTTTTAGAGAGAGAGTAAGAGTTTAGAGAGAGATTGGAGGTTTTGGTGAGGAAGGAGCTCAAATCGTTCAAAGTCTCGGTTTTTAAAGTTGTTCTCCTCGTTCCTAGCTACGTTGTGGTGGTATTGGTAAGCTCAAACTCCGAATTTCATTTGTTTAATTTGATATTCGATTTAGGGTTTTGAGTTAATTGTTGTGTAACCCTTTTAGGTGATGAAATGGGTTTATGGTGACTAGTTATTCTTGTCACTTGGCGGGTTTTGGGTTGGATGACGATTTGGCCTTGATTAGGCTTTGGTTTGGAGTTTAATCACTAGGTATAGTGATTATTGAAGTATTGGAACCCATTTAGGGTATTATGGTTGACTAATTGTGACTTTGGGTCAAATTAGGGTTCGGTGGTAATTATGACCCAATTGGCGATTTAATGATGTTTATAAACTTAAAATGGATTAAGTTGAAGTATAGAACCGAGTTAAATGTGTTTAGGTGTCAAAACTTGTAAAGGATGAGATTTTGACCTTTATGGGTCAAAATTAGGGTTTAAGTGTCAAAATGGGTATGACACGTGTTTAACACTTGAGTTCGAGTTTAATTGACATATTGGGACCATTCTCACTTGTGTTAGTGATTATGGGTTAGTTTGGGCACGGTTTGTGCTTGGAAGTGCATTTGGGTCGAAATTGCACTAATGGTTGAATTGGGTTGAATTGTGAATCCACTCTAAGTGTAATGTTGTAATTGTGATAATGGATTAGGTATTTCCCATTGGCGACTTGCGGATTACTTGGAAGCACTCTTCAAGACTTCAAGGTGAGTGATATTATCCTATGTACATATGTATGTGTAGGATGGGTGCGGGTCGGGTGAAGTGATTCTCGGCTATAGAGCTCACTTCACATATAGGTGGATTTGATGGACTTGTGCATAGGTCCAATTGGCACGGTTGTGCGTTTTGGTTGACTACCTTTAGCAAAGTACACATTTTGGGTGTACGTTATCACACGTGGTTGTGAGTGGTATAATTATGCATATATGTATGTAATGTATTTAATTGTGTTGCACGAATGTGGTATTGTCGCGGTGTTTAAGACACCACGTTCTATGAAACGAGTAGTATTGTCGCGGTGTTTAAGACACTACTCATTGTGGAATTGACGAGTAGTATTGTCGCGGTGTTTAAGACACTACTCATTGTGTAATTGACTTGTGGTATTGTCGCGGTGTTTAAGACACCACAATGTCATGGGAGTGGAAGTGTCGCGGTGTTCAAGACACCACTCATTGTATTGAATGAAGTGTGGATTCGTCGCGGTGTTTAAGACGCCACATTGTTGTAAGGGTGAGTTAGTCGCGGTGTTTAAGACATCACCCGGGGGACTAGTGATTACGCGGTGTGTAAGTAACACTAGTGGATGTTATGAACTCCAACGGACTTTCATGTACCGTTCTCTTGTGTACTTGGTTAACCATGGTTGTATGAGTTATGTATTGGCATATTTAATTATGAACTATATGCTTTTGGTATTGCTAGCTATTGTGGACTTGCGGTTATTGGTATATGCACGATATGTTGCATGATTGTCGAATTGCTAATTCGTGATTAATGTTGTGTTGTCGTGATGTAGTTAACCCTCCGGGGGTAGTTATTGGCGTTGTTCACATTGATGTTGGTGAACTTACCTTATTGATGGTATTATTAGCTTGTTGCTTAGTGATCGTATGGTATACTTAGATTAGCTTGCCTTTAGGCTTGGACGCTCCGGTATGCGGTATTTGTTTATTTATGTGGCGTGTCCATTTTATGCATATATATGTATGTAGTATATTATCATTCACTAAGCGTTAGCTTACCCTCTCGTTGTTGACTCTTTTTATAGATCGCATGTGGATTGGTGGCTCGGGTAAGCGCGAGGACTAGAAGACGTGCATAGTTGCTTTAGTGACTTACTTTTGGATCATTTAGGATTGGGTAGCGTATTCCCAATCGCCATGCTCGGCTTTGTTGTATTAAAAGTCTTTTGGTCAAATATTGTATTTCGGTACTTAAGGTGGTAAAATGGGTCGTTGTGGGACCCGCTTCGTAAACTCAATTTTATTAATTAAACGTGCTAGTTTTATATATATGAATTTATGGTTAAAAGCGTTTTGGCTAAAAATGTCGGGAACTAGTCAAACATTTTCGTTAAATTGACTTCCGGGGACAGCGGGCTGTCCAGGTGGTTTGGCGCGCCGCGCACCCACCTGGCGCGCCGCGCAAATGAACTGCACCAGAAAAAATTTTTTATGTTGTGAAATTTAACGGGAATTGTCGTGGTTTGGTTTGGGTTGTTACAGAAATTGACTTGATACCTATGGAACTAGGAAGCTTTGATGTAATAATCGGTATGAATTGGTTAGTCAAAACGAAATCTCACATCCTTTGTGATCTTAACGCAATCCGAATTCCTATCGAGAATGGTGAACCTTTGATTGTTTATGGCGATAAGAGTTGCACCAGACTCAACCTCGTTTCGTGCCTTAAAGTTAGAAAACTACTCCGTAAGGGTTGTTTTGCGATCCTTGCTCACGTTAAGAAAGTCGAGTCCGATGAGAAGCACATCGGTGATGTGCCAATTGTTAGTGACTATTCCGATGTATTTCCCGATGAATTGCCGGGTCTTCCACCTCATCGACCGGTTGAATTCCAAATCGATCTTATTCCGGGAGCCGCACCCGTAGCACGTGCACCATATAGACTCGCTCCATCCGAAATGCAAGAATTACAAAGTCAAATCCAAGAACTACTTGATCGTGGTTTTATCCAACCTAGCCATTCACCATGGGGCGCTCCGATTTTGTTTGTTAAAAAGAAAGACGGATCCCTACGAATGTGCATTGATTATCGTGAACTAAACAAATTGATGGTTAAGAACCGATATCCTCTTCCTCGCATCGATGATCTCTTTGATCAACTACAAGGGTCTTGTGTATATTCGAAAATCGATCTCCGCTCGGGTTATCATCAATTGAGGGTTAAGGGGGAAGATGTCTCCAAAACCGCTTTCCGAACTCGTTATGGTAGTTATGAATTCCTTGTCATGCCATTTGGTCTCACTAACGCACCGGCGGTGTTGATGGATCTTATGAACCGCGTGTGCAAACCGTATCTCGATAAATTCGTTATTGTGTTCATCGATGACATATTGATCTATTCTAAAAATGAAGAAGAGCACGAACAACATCTCCGACTTGTGCTTGAACTCTTGAGACAAGAACGACTTTATGCCAAATTCTCCAAGTGTGAGTTTTGGTTAAAGGAAGTTCAATTTCTTGGTCATGTTGTAAGTGATCAAGGTATTAAAGTCGATCCCACAAAAATCGAAGCCATTAGTAAATGGGAGACTCCTACTACTCCTACTCACATTCGTCAATTCTTGGGTCTCGCCGGGTACTACCGTAGATTCATCAAGGATTTTTCTTTGGTTGCTCGTCCTCTAACCATGTTAACTCATAAGGGAAGAAAATTCGTTTGGGCAACCGAACATGAATCCGCATTCCAAATCTTGAAAACGAAGCTAACCACTGCTCCTATCTTGTCACTTCCCGAAGGCAATGATGACTTTGTTGTATATTGCGATGCCTCGAAACATGGTTTTGGGTGTGTATTGATACAACGAACGAAAGTCATTGCTTATGCTTCTCGACAACTAAAAATTCATGAACGGAATTACACGACTCATGATCTCGAACTCGGAGCCGTTGTCTTTGCACTTAAAATGTGGAGACACTATCTTTATGGAACCAAGAGTACTATCTTTACCGACCACAAAAGTCTCCAACACATTTTCGATCAAAAGCAACTAAACATGAGACAACGACGATGGATTGAAACTTTGAACGATTACGATTGCGAGCTTCGTTACCATCCCGGGAAGGCAAACGTAGTAGCCGATGCCTTAAGTCGAAAAGAAAGAGCGGTGCCTCTTCGTGTCCGAGCCTTAAACATCACCATCCACGCAAACCTTAATAGCCAAATTCGGGTAGCCCAAGATGAGGCTCTCAAGGATGAAAACCTTTCATACGAGCTCTTGAACATTCTCGTCTCTCGATTCGAAATTAGGGAGACCGGACTCCGATATTACGCCGGAAGGATTTGGGTGCCTAGTTATGGGGACCTACGAAGCCTTATTTTAGACGAAGCCCATAAGTCACGATACTCGATTCACCCCGGTGCCAATAAGATGTACCACGACCTTAAACAACTATATTGGTGGCCGAACATCAAAAGGGACGTAGCTACTTATGTTTCCAAGTGTTTGACATGTTCCAAAGTCAAAGCCGAACACCAAAGACCGTCCGGACTACTTCAACAACCCGAGATCCCGCAATGGAAGTGGGAAAGGATAACGATGGATTTTATCACCAAGCTACCAAAAATGACGGGCGGTTATGATACCATTTGGGTTATTGTTGACCGTCTCACCAAATCCGCACACTTCCTGGCCATGAAAGAAACGGACAAAATGGAGAAACTTGCACAACTTTACATTAAGGAGATCGTAGCCCGACACGGTGTACCTTTATCGATTATCTCCGACCGAGATGGCCGTTTCGTTTCTAGATTTTGGCGTACATTGCAAGAAGCTTTGGGAACGCGTTTAGACATGAGCACCGCATATCATCCTCAAACCGATGGACAAAGCGAACGTACAATTCAAACCTTAGAGGACATGTTACGAGCTTGCGTGGTTGATTTCGGAAAAGCTTGGGACAAGCACTTACCTCTCGCCGAGTTCTCTTACAACAATAGTTATCACGCGAGTATTAAAGCCGCACCTTTTGAAGCGTTATATGGTCGAAAATGTCGCTCTCCTCTTTGTTGGGCCGAAGTGGGTGACGTGCAAATTTCCGGGCCCGAACTCATTCACGAAACAACTGAAAAGATTCTTCAAATCCGAGATAGGCTTCGGACGGCCCGGAGTCGTCAAAAATGCTATACCGACAAAAGATGCAAAGACCTCGAATTTCAAGTCGGTGACCGCGTCATGTTAAAAGTCGCACCTTGGAAAGGTGTCATCCGTTTTGGGAAACGTGGGAAACTAAATCCGCGGTATGTTGGTCCTTTCGAAATCTTAGAGCGTGTTGGAACCGTTGCTTATCGTTTAAACCTTCCGCCTCAACTAAGCTCCGTCCATCCTACTTTTCATGTATCTAACTTGAAAAAGTGTCTTGCCGAACCCGATATCGTCATTCCTCTCGAGGAACTTACTATTGATGACAAACTTCATTTTGTGGAGGAACCGGTTGAAATTGTGGACACCTCCGTCAAGACATTGAAACAAAGCCGAATCCCGATTGTTAAAGTCCGTTGGAAAGCCAAAAGGGGACCCGAGTTTACTTGGGAAAGGCAAGATCAAATGCAAAGGAAGTATCCTCATCTATTCGTGAATTCGGAAATACAAGATCTCGAGGAAGAAACAACGACTACTACGCCTACTTAAATTTCGGGACGAAATTTCTTTTAAGGAGTAGGTAATGTAACATCCCGCCTTTTTCCATTTACTTTTCCGTTATACTAATTTAAAGTCCGTTATATGTTTATAACATCTCCCGTTGATACGCGTTTTAAATTATCTCGTTTAGGTAATTCACGCACCCGAACGAAAGTTGAGGGACTAAACTTGACAAGGGATCAAACCCTTGACTAGGTCAAAGGGTCAAACCCCTTTCACCCATTCATTATCATCTCCATCTCTCTCTCTTTCTCTCTAGCAAGAACACACACACCATTACCAAATTCATTCAATCATCATCTAAAACCGATCTAGGAGGCTTACAACAAAATAAATTACATATTCGTGATCCTCTCTTCATCCTCTTCATTTTGGTACCAACTTCATCTCGTTTGGGTAACATTTCTAAAACTCTAGATTTCTCTAAATTCGTGTTTTTGACTTGAAATGGTGTTAGTTAGTGTCTATGGCTCATTGTGATGTCGTGTATGTAATTTGTATGCTCGATCTCGTTGTTTTAGTATAACTAGCATGAACTTGATTTTGGTGTGTTGTTCTTGAATTTAGGATGATCATATGTTGTTAGATGTTAAAAGTTGATGTTTTAATTGTGTTACTAGCATCACTAGCTTCAATATGATGTGTAGGTTGCCTTAGAAAACTTCATGAACTTGATTATTGATTTTGGTGAATTTGGGTTAGGGTTTGATGAACTTGAAATGGACTTTTGATGCATTGAATGCCATGGATTATTATTGGTAAGTGTTTAGTTGGATTGTATGCTTGATTACCTTCGAAACGGCATATCATTCATGTAAATTGGTTGCCCGAATCATTGAATTGCATTTATGAACTTGTATGCGGTTAATGTTAAGCATTAGATGCAGTTTTGGTTGTTGTAATAGGTAGATTGATTGATGAAATGTGTTTAGTTGTTTTCCTCGTCAAATTACCTTCCCAACGGTATAAGATACTTGTCTTGATTGTTTGCGGATCATAAATGGTGATTGTTTGAAGTTAGGTTCGTGCATAAAACTTAAAAACTGCCAGAACTCTCTGCACAGGTAATGGCGCGGCGCGCCATATACCCGCGCGGCGCGCCATTATGGTCTGTCCAACTTTGTCAATTTTCGAATAATGTTTGCTATGCTACGCACCTCCGATTCACATGTAACTTGTCCTAACATGCTCATACATGATTAAAAACCTCAGAAAAATAGTTCGGGACCCGACCCGAACGTGTTGACTTTTTCGTTGACTTTGACCGACCAAAGTTTGACTTTTTGTCAAACTTAACCAAATGATTATGCAACCTTCCTAACTTGTTTATACACTTGTACCTTGCATGAAACTTGACAATTTGATTTCACATGCTACATAATCGAGTCGTAACGAGCCATAGGACTAATTGAACATCTTTGACCTATCGTGTTTACCGTTATTGATACGACCTATTTGTTTAGGTCAAGACTAGCACTATCCTTCGCACACGTTATTTTGTGAAGTACTTTTCATACGTGCACTCAAGGTGAGATCATAGTCCCACTTTTACTCTTTTTGAACTTACTTTTGGGATGAGAAAACATAAACGTTCTTTTAAACTACGTGAACACAAGTACAGGGAAAACAAACATTCTACATACGAGTTTGAACACAAATCCTCAATTCGATTATCATTAGTTACATCAGATGGTGTACGCGAGAATTTATGTTATATGGCCATATGGGTTTGACAAACCCTCACTTCGGACGGTTCGCTACCGTCTACGGGTGAAATATATTTTCGGGAAACAGTGTATGTTCTAACACTATTATTACGGGGTTCAACGGATGGAATGTTAAGCTTTGATAATTGAGTGCTCGTGAATATTAACTTTTAGAATGTACTATGACTTTATCGATGTTGCAAATCTTGTGGTTCAACTTACTTTTACTCACTTACTTATTTAAACCTATGATTTCACCAACGTTTTCGTTGACAGATTCTCTATGTTTTTCTCAGGTCCTTGAACTTAGGTGATACATGCTTCCGCTCATACTTTTTGATACTTGCATTGGATGTCGAGTATACTTGCATACGTGGAGCGTCTTTTTGACTACTTTTAAATTGTGTCGCACGTGTTTCATACAAACTTTAAACATTATTATGTACTTGTTATGGAAACTACTTTTGTAAACTTTGAAACATCCTTATTTATGAAATGAATGCGACAGATTTTTTTTCGGTCAAATTTTGTTATAAAGACTTACGACCATGTAATGGGACCATACGTAGATGACGCCGTCATTTGACGATTTGTCGGGGTCGCTACAAGTGGTATCAGAGCCCAGGTTGTAGGGATTTAGAGTTCATTAGTGTCAACCCCGAGTCATAGGGTACATTGGTGAGTCTAGACTACAACCGGCATATAGACTTGACATAGGAATTACTTGACTACTTGTGCATTTATACTCGAACTCTCTTACTCATATCTACTCTTATTCTATCTTAATCTCGCGTTGTATAATTAAATTGGCACGCCACCTTGACTATATGAAGTAATGTCGCATGCACATATGAGTTAGGGTAATATAATTTCAGGGATTATATTACGGTGACACATATGAACATTCCGACATTATGACATAAAGAATTTAAGGCGGGTCAAGGATAATTTTCTCTCTATCTTTATTCCATATCACGGTTAGTATTATTTAGAATACTAACCAACGGTATTCTTTTGTTTTGAAGGAACAATGCCTCCTCGCCGTGTACGACGCAATGAAACTCCCGAACAAGCCTTACAACGCATGATAGCCACCGCCGTGGATGCGGCCATGGCCGGTCACTCGTCTAACAACAACAATAACACCAACCACAACAACAATAACCAAGGAGCCGGTAACTCTAGCGAAGGGTGCTCCTACAAAGCTTTCATGGGGTGCAAACCTCACACTTATGATGGAACCGGGGGACCGGTTGTGCTTACTCGTTGGTTTGAACAAACGGAGGCCGTCTTTAGCATAAGCGGTTGTCGGGATCAAGACAAGGTCAAATACTCCACCCACACTTTCTCCGGAATTGCTCTAACATGGTGGAACACCTATGTTCAATCGGTGGGTACCGATGAAGCTCATGCCCTCTCTTGGGCCGATCTAAGGGAAAAGATGATTGTTGAATATTTTCCGCGCGAAGAAACCCGAAAGCTTGAGGAAGAACTAAGAGCTTTGAAAGCGGTCGGAAACGATCTTAAAGCTTATAATCAACGCTTCGCCGAACTATCCTTGATGTGTCCTAATCTTGTTAACCCTGAATCTCAAAGGATTGAGCTCTACATGCTCGGTCTTCCAAAAAGCATCAAACAAGGGGTGATGTCATCCAAACCCGCTACTCATCAAGCCGCTATGAACATGGCCCGCCAATTAATCGAAACGGTTGACGAAATCGTAGTGCCGGCTCCTAAGGCCGAGGACAAGTCGGGTGGCAACAAAAGGAAATGGGAAGCCACTCCATCAACCAACTACAACAACAACACCTTCACCAAAAAGCCTTTCAACAACGACGGCAAGAAGGGTTATGTCGGAAACTTACCTTTTTGCAACAAATGCCACAAGCATCATCACGGCGAATGTAACAAGCTAGTTTGTCACCGTTGCCAAGGTGTTGGTCATAGGGCCAACAATTGCACAAGCGCCGCCCCCGTTGCTCGAAAGGGGCCCAATCCTCCAAAAACGGTCACTTGTTACGAATGTGGCCAAACGGGCCATTATAAGAACGAATGCCCGAAAAAGAAAGCCAACCCCAACAACCGAGGCCGAGCCTTTAACATCAACACCGAGGTAGCCCGAGATGATAATGAATTAGTCACGGGTACGTTTCTTCTCAACAATTCTTTTGTCTCTTGCTTATTCGATTCGGGTGCCGATAAGAGTTTTGTATCCAAGACTTTGACTCATTCTTTTAATACTCCACCACGTCCACTAGATACCACTTATACCATTGAAGTGGCTAACGGGAAACTATTAAGTGCCGACACATGTTACCGGGGGTGTACGTTAAACATTTTGGGTAAGGAATTTGAAATTGACTAGATACCTATGGAACTAGGAAGCTTTGATGTAATAATCGGTATGAATTGGTTAGTCAAAACGAAATCTCACATCCTTTGTGATCTTAACGCAATCCGAATTCCTATCGAGAATGGTGAACCTTTGATTGTTTATGGCGATAAGAGTTGCACCAGACTCAACCTCGTTTCGTGCCTTAAAGTTAGAAAACTACTCCGTAAGGGTTGTTTTGCGATCCTTGCTCACGTTAAGAAAGTCGAGTCCGATGAGAATCACATCGGTGATGTGCCAATTGTTAGTGACTATTCCGATGTATTTCTCGATGAATTGCCGGGTCTTCCACCTCATCGACCGGTTGAATTCCAAATCGATCTTATTCCGGGAGCCGCACCCGTAGCACGTGCACCATATAGACTCGCTCCATCCGAAATGCAAGAATTGCAAAGTTAAATCCAAGAACTACTTGATCGTGGTTTTATCCAACCTAGCCATTCACCATGGGGCGCTCCGATTTTTTTTGTTAAAAAGAAAGACGGATCCCTACGAATGTGCATTGATTATCGTGAACTAAACAAATTGACGGTTAAGAACCGATATCCTCTTCCTCGCATCGATGATCTCTTTGATCAACTACAAGGGTCTTGTGTATATTCGAAAATCGATCTCCGCTCGGGTTATCATCAATTGAGGGTTAAGGGGGAAGATGTCTCCAAAACCGCTTTTCGAACTCGTTATGGTAGTTATGAATTCCTTGTCATGCCATTTGGTCTCACTAACGCACCGGCGGTGTTCATGGATCTTATGAACCGCGTGTGCAAACCGTATCTCGATAAATTCGTTATTGTGTTCATCGATGACATATTGATCTATTCTAAAAATGAAGAAGAGCACGAACAACATCTCCGACTTGTGCTTGAACTCTTGAGACAAGAACGACTTTATGCCAAATTCTCCAAGTGTGAATTTTGGTTAAAGGAAGTTCAATTTCTTGGTCATGTTGTAAGTGATCAAGGTATTAAAGTCGATCCCACAAAAATCGAAGCCATTAGTAAATGGGAGACTCCTACTACTCCTACTCACATTCGTCAATTCTTGGGTCTCGCCGGGTACTACCGTAGATTCATCAAGGATTTTTCTTTGGTTGCTCGTCCTCTAACCATGTTAACTCATAAGGGAAGAAAATTCATTTGGGCAACCGAACATGAATCCGCATTCCAAATCTTGAAAACGAAGCTAACCACTGCTCCTATCTTGTCACTTCCCGAAGGCAATGATGACTTTGTTGTATATTGCGATGCCTCGAAACATGGTTTTGGGTGTGTATTGATGCAACGAACGAAAGTCATTGCTTATGCTTCTCGACAACTAAAAATTCATGAACGGAATTACACGACTCATGATCTCGAACTCGGAGCCGTTGTCTTTGCACTTAAAATGTGGAGACACTATCTTTATGGAACCAAGAGTACTATCTTTACCGACCACAAAAGTCTCCAACACATTTTCGATCAAAAGCAACTAAACATGAGACAATGACGATGGATTGAAACTTTGAACGATTACGATTGCGAGCTTCGTTACCATCCCGGGAAGGCAAACGTAGTAGCCGATGCCTTAAGTCGAAAAGAAAGAGCGGTGCCTCTTCGTGTCCGAGCCTTAAACATCACCATCCACGCAAACCTTAATAGCCAAATTCGGGTAGCCCAAGATGAGGCTCTCAAGGATGAAAACCTTTCACACGAGCTCTTGAACATTCTCGTCTCTCGATTCGAAATTAGGGAGACCGGACTCCGATATTACGCCGGAAGGATTTGGGTGCCTAGTTATGGGGACCTACGAAGCCTTATTTTAGACGAAGCCCATAAGTCACGATACTCGATTCACCCCGGTGCCAATAAGATGTACCACGACCTTAAACAACTATATTGGTGGCCGAACATCAAAAGGGACGTAGCTACTTATGTTTCCAAGTGTTTGACATGTTCCAAAGTCAAAGCCGAACACCAAAGACCGTCCGGACTACTTCAACAACCCGAGATCCCGCAATGGAAGTGGGAAAGGATAACGATGGATTTTATCACCAAGCTACCAAAAACGACGGGCGGTTATGATACCATTTGGGTTATTGTTGACCGTCTCACCAAATCCGCACACTTCCTGGCCATGAAAGAAACGGACAAAATGGAGAAACTTGCACAACTTTACATTAAGGAGATCGTAGCCCGACACGGTGTACCTTTATCGATTATCTCCGACCGAGATGGCCGTTTCGTTTCTAGATTTTGGCGTACATTGCAAGAAGCGTTGGGAACGCGTTTAGACATGAGCACCGCATATCATCCTCAAACCGATGGACAAAGCGAACGTACAATTCAAACCTTAGAGGACATGTTACGAGCTTGCGTGGTTGATTTCGGAAAAGCTTGGGACAAGCACTTACCTCTCGCCGAGTTCTCTTACAACAATAGTTATCACGCGAGTATTAAAGCCGCACCTTTTGAAGCTTTATATGGTCGAAAATGTCGCTCTCCTCTTTGTTGGGCCGAAGTGGGTGACGTGCAAATTTCCGGGCCCGAACTCATTCACGAAACAACCGAAAAGATTCTTCAAATCTGAGATAGGCTTCGGACGGCCCGGAGTCGTCAAAAATGCTATACCGACAAAAGACGCAAAGACCTCGAATTTCAAGTCGGTGACCGCGTCATGTTAAAAGTCGCACCTTGGAAAGGTGTCATCCGTTTTGGGAAACGTGGGAAACTAAATCCGCGGTATGTTGGTCCTTTCGAAATCTTAGAGCGTGTTGGAACCGTTGCTTATCGTTTAAACCTTCCGCCTCAACTAAGCTCCGTCCATCCTACTTTTCATGTATCTAACTTGAAAAAGTGTCTTGCCGAACCCGATATCGTCATTCCTCTCGAGGAACTTACTATTGATGACAAACTTCATTTTGTGGAGGAACCGGTTGAAATTGTGGACACCTCCGTCAAGACATTGAAACAAAGCCGAATCCCGATTGTTAAAGTCCGTTGGAACGCCAAAAGGGGACCCGAGTTTACTTGGGAAAGGCAAGATCAAATGCAAAGGAAGTATCCTCATCTATTCGTGAATTCGAAAATACAAGATCTCGAGGAAGAAACAACGACTACTACGCCTACTTAAATTTCGGGACGAAATTTCTTTTAAGGAGTAGGTAATGTAACATCCCGCCTTTTTCCATTTACTTTTCCGTTATACTAATTTAAAGTCCGTTATATGTTTATAACATCTCCCGTTGATACGCGTTTTAAATTATCTCGTTTAGGTAATTCACGCACCCGAACGAAAGTTGAGGGACTAAACTTGACAAGGGATCAAACCCTTGACTAGGTCAAAGGGTCAAACCCCTTTCACCCATTCATTATCATCTCCATCTCTCTCTCTTTCTCTCTAGCAAGAACACACACACCATTACCAAATTCATTCAATCATCATCTAAAACCGATCTAGGAGGCTTACAACAAAATAAATTACATATTCGTGATCCTCTCTTCATCCTCTTCATTTTGGTACCAACTTCATCTCGTTTGGGTAACATTTCTAAAACTCTAGATTTCTCTAAATTCGTGTTTTTGACTTGAAATGGTGTTAGTTAGTGTCTATGGCTCATTGTGATGTCGTGTATGTAATTTGTATGCTCGATCTCGTTGTTTTAGTATAACTAGCATGAACTTGATTTTGGTGTGTTGTTCTTGAATTTAGGATGATCATATGTTGTTAGATGTTAAAAGTTGATGTTTTAATTGTGTTACTAGTATCACTAGCTTCAATTTGATGTGTAGGTTGCCTTAGAAAACTTCATGAACTTGATTATTGATTTTGGTGAATTTGGGTTAGGGTTTGATGAACTTGAAATGGACTTTTGATGCATTGAATGCCATGGATTATTATTGGTAAGTGTTTAGTTGGATTGTATGCTTGATTACCTTTGAAACGGCATATCATTCATGTAAATTGGTTGCCCGAATCATTGAATTGCATTTATGAACTTGTATGCGGTTAATGTTAAGCATTAGATGCGGTTTTGGTTGTTGTAATAGGTAGATTGATTGATGAAATGTGTTTAGTTGTTTTCCTCGTCAAATTACCTTCCCAACGGTATAAGATACTTGTCTTGATTGTTTGCGGATCATAAATGGTGATTGTTTGAAGTTAGGTTCGTGCATAAAACTTAAAAACTGCCAGAACTCTCTGCACAGGTAATGGCGCGGCGCGCCATATACCCGCGCGGCGCGCCATTATGGTCTGTCCAACTTTGTTAATTTTCGAATAATGTTTGCTATGCTACGCACCTCCGATTCACATGTAACTTGTCCTAACATGCTCATACATGATTAAAAACCTCAGAAAAATAGTTCGGGACCCGACCCGAACGTGTTGACTTTTTCGTTGACTTTGACCGACCAAAGTTTGACTTTTTGTCAAACTTAACCAAATGATTATGCAACCTTCCTAACTTGTTTATACACTTGTACCTTGCATGAAACTTGACAATTTGATTTCACATGCTACATAATCGAGTCGTAACGAGCCATAGGACTAATTGAACATCTTTGACCTATCGTGTTTACCGTTATTGATACGACCTATTTGTTTAGGTCAAGACTAGCACTATCCTTCGCACACGTTATTTTGTGAAGTACTTTTCGTACGTGCACTCAAGGTGAGATCATAGTCCCACTTTTACTCTTTTTGAACTTACTTTTGGGATGAGAAAACATAAACGTTCTTTTAAACTACGTGAACACAAGTACAGGGAAAACAAACATTCTACATACGAGTTTGAACACAAATCCTCAATTCGATTATCATTAGTTACATCAGATGGTGTAAGCGAGAACTTATGTTATATGGCCATATGGGTTTGACAAACCCTCACTTCGGACGGTTCGCTACCGTCTACGGGTGAAATATATTTTCGGGAAACAGTGTATGTTCTAACACTATTATTACGGGGTTCAACGGACGGAATGTTAAGCTTTGATAATTGAGTGCTCGTGAATATTAACTTTTAGAATGTACTATGACTTTATCGATGTTGCAAATCTTGTGGTTCAACTTACTTTTACTCACTTACTTATTTAAACCTATGATTTCACCAATGTTTTCGTTGACAGATTCTCTATGTTTTTCTCAGGTCCTTGAACTTAGGTGATACATGCTTCCGCTCATACTTTTTGATACTTGAATTGGATGTCGAGTATACTTGCATACGTGGAGCGTCTTTTTGACTACTTTTAAATTGTGTCGCACGTGTTTCATACAAACTTTAAACATTGTTATGTACTTGTTATGGAAACTACTTTTGTAAACTTTGAAACATCCTTATTTATGAAATGAATGCGACAGATTTTTTTTCGGTCAAACTTTGTTATAAAGACTTACGACCATGTAATGGGACCATACGTAGATGACGCCGTCATTTGACGATTTGTCGGGGTCGCTACATCCTCTACGCGCGTGTATCGTTAATTTTATGATCTAAGGTATATACACATAAACCCTAATCTTAAAAATCTGATTTTCATGGATGTTTCATAGTTATGTTGTCAATTTCTCAAGTCTATACGCGTACATGTTAATTGTTATCGTTGAATTGATCGTTTGATGCGTTAGGGTTAAGAACCGAATTTGTTATTGCATGATTAGTGATTTTAAGTTTTTCAAATACATTATATTATGTGTTAATTAGATTCCTTGCAAAAAACTATTGATTTTAGGCTTTGGACTCGCTTGATTTCGTGTCCGGATGATCAAGTTATGTCCATTCGAATTAACGTTGTGATTTTGTTGTGTAACCAGAAATCTGGGTTTGATAGACCACGAATTGGCATGTGAAACTTATACCACTGGAAATATAATTTAATAACACTCAAGTTACACTAGAATATCATGTCGTTTGCTTAGGTATAACCCGAGATATGCTTAATTTAGTGTAAAAAGTGGAATTATACATCACTCGCATGAAAACAGCCTTGTATGATAAAATACGTTGACTTCTGTGTTTAAAGATTTGCATATTTGAAATGTACACAAAAATTACTTCACCTTTCATGTAGATATTATAGGCTAATTGTATCTAGATCTTCGGATAATCGCGTGCGAATATGGCTAGCTAAACTAGGATCGAATCTGCAAATTGCTCCCTGTTTTATACTCTGTGGTTTGTGTTTATTTATTTAGCATGTATGCTTCTGGAACATGAATCTTTATATATTATGTGGTATATGGTTATTTTATTGCAACCTCCGAAACCTTATTCATTGGGCACGCTAGTGCCATACTTTGTGTAACTTCTGAATTTAGCTGAAAACTGAACATTCAACTTGCATGAATAAACTGTACAAATTGGCTAAACAAAAATTGCTCAACTTTTGATATGTGTTAGTTTGACTTGTCCTTGAACTATGGTCACTGGTCTTGTATCAATTTCATGTTTCTAGCTCCTGTTATAGCCAAAACAAAATCAGTACGCGGTCAGAAACTGACTTGGCAAACCAAAAATGTACCACTTCTGATTCCTGACTTTTAATTATCGTATGAGACCCTGGCCAGACTTTTTGGAATCGATTTTGAGTAGACTTATGATCTGGAGTTTTCCATGTTTACTTGAATTTTGTACTATGAGATAATGTGCTAAGTATGCTACGTGTTCATGAACTTTGTGCACAACGATAGACTGAAATTGTGAAAGTGACCATTTATGACCTAAAACGTGTTGTTTGACTTAGGTTTGACATGTTGACCAACATTTGACATGAACCTACTGATGTTGACTTTAGTTGACTACTTTGACCAAGTTTGACTTCTGTTGACTTGTTTGACTTGCTTGATATAGTTGACTTTTACTTTGAAACGCGTCGAGTCGAGAAATAAGACAACTTATACTATGAAGCCACACTTGTTTAAGACATATTTATTGACCAACCTAAATACGTATACTTAGGTTGCATTACTCGGTTATAATTCGTACAAGTTTTGTCTGTCATACGAGCTTATACAAAGGTGAGTCTACAGTCCCGCTTTTTACATGTTTTCAGGGATGAGAATACACGCTATTATACTTACATTATCAAATGCTTTTGTATTGACACGAGTACTATATATTCATATTGAGTTTGTTCAAAAAGCCTATAGCTTGAATACTTTTAATACCATCGGTGTAAGCACAATTTAGATGGACGGATCCGTTAGGTTGACAACCTCACCCTACATTATTAACTGTGGTGCATTTACTTTTAACATTAGATACGCTCGAACAAGTGTATAACATTTTACGAGGTAAGGGCGGGTTTAGTGGTTTATATACTCGGGTCATTGCTAGTATTCAGGTGCTCAGATTATGCAAACGTTTTGCAACTTGGGGTTGTACTTGTAAAATCTCGTGGTCAAGAAAACTTAAACTATTTTTTTTTTCTGATAACTGTTTTTCAGATACTATACAACGTTATTTAAAACTGTGGTTTACGAACAAATGAGATAAAACTAGACATGGTATTGTCTACAGCTATTTGAAATTTGACATGGTAGTGTCAATGAACTTTTAAAATGGGACACGGAGTTGTCTACAAACTTTTAACATTAAACCTTGGTGGTCTTCCATTAATAAACGTTCTCAAAATATTATTTCTTAAACATACTGTATTGTTGACCTAAAACCTGTAGATTCACTCAACATTATTGTTGATCCATTTTGCGTGTTTTATTCTCAGGTATTAATTGCTTCCGCTGTAGAATATTGCTGTTACGTAGAATTCAAGCCAAGCACTGGGACCAGAGTTAACATTACGTTAAAGGGATTTTTGACGGGGTGTTACATATGGTATCAGAGCTGGTTTAACCTTTTCCGTAAAGGTAGTTATCGTTACGCGATCTGGCTGTCACGCCGGGCACCTGAACGAACTATGCTTTTTGGCGGGTTAATCGTAAAGGGGGTTCTCACAGTGTAACCTGTGACGAAGCATTCGCTCTTACCCCTTGCGATCCCTTTGGAGAAGGGTTGGCCGGCTTGGCAGAGATGCGGGCTATAAAATCAGTGTCTGAGGTACGCCCAGTGGTCACCATAGGAAAGGCATTGGGTGGGTTTTGACCCCATATGTAATGTATTACATATGGTATCAGAGCTTTGGCTATAGGGAACTAGGATACATTAGTGTGTCTAACCGTAGGGCGCATTAGTGAAATCTAGTCTATAGCCGTGTGTCTTGGATGACTTTTATACACCATACTTGCACTAATTGTTTCACAATACGACATGGAGGGCTACATATTACATCCCGTACATATACACCCTATACCCATATGATATGGACTTGAACTAAACGCTATACTACGAATCACATACGTACCCGCGACGAGAGGTTTAACTAAATTAAGTTGACTACGCCATCTTGAACTTCTGGAGCGATGTCGAATGGAAATGTGAGATAGCGTAATGTGATGATCGGGATTACATTACGGTAACTCATATAGAAGTTCCGACATCGCAAAATAAGGAATTGGGGCCGAGTCAAGTGTAACATCCCGCATTTTTCCGTTAAATTATTTTTAACGCCGTCTTTTTTTTTATTATTTAATATCCTCAGTATCTCGATTCGTATCCTCCATTACCTACATTCTTAAAATATTTTCGTTATTGGATTATAACGTCTCCCGTACTCTCATGTAATTCAAAATATTCGTTCGGTTAATTCCCGCACCCGACTACAAACTAGAGGGACTAGTTTTGCCAAAAAGACATAGAGGTGACTAGCACTTTGACTAGTCAACCTCCTCCCCATCTTTCTTTTTCATTTCTTTTCCAATTTCTTTTCATACTTCTCCATTTTCTCTCAATCCTTCAAAAAGGAAATCATCATCCATTTCAAATCGATCAAGCTTCAATCCAAACAAATCACATATTTGGAATCCTTGCATCTTCCTCTTCGATTCCATACCGATTTCATCAAATTTGGGTAACTTTCTAAAATCACTAGATTTCTTTAAATTCATGTTCTTGACTTAAAAGTGTGTCAATTAGTGTCTATGGCTCATTGTGATGTCGTGTATGTAATTTGTATGCTCGATTCGTTGTTTTTGGTGTAACTAGTTCAATATGAAAATTACTTGCTAAATCCTTGATTTTGGATGATCAAATGTTGTTAGATTGTTAAAGTGCATGTTTTAAAAGTGTTACTAGTATCATTAGCTTCGTTTTGATGTATAGGTTGATTAAGGAAACTCCAAGAACATGATTAGTGATTTTGTGAACTTGGATTAGGGTTTGATAAGCTTTAGATGAACTTTTGATGCACCAAATGCTATGAAATATTGTAGATAAGAATTTTGTTACAATGTGTGTTTGATCACCTTCAAAACGGCATATCACATGTGTGAATTGGATTCCCGAAACTTAAAATGCATTTGATGAACTTGAAACTTTGAAAATGGATTCTTAATGATCACTTGACGGAAAATCGGTTATTGAAATTGATGTTTTTGTTTGATGAAACGTGTTTAGTTGTTTTCCTTGTCAAATTACCTTTCCAACGATATATAGTATGCATTTTGGATGTTTTCGGTTCATAAAATATGTTAATTTGAGTTTTGGTTCGTGACTTGGACCATTTTTCTGCAAACTGCATGTTTCCCAGGTATTGCGCGCCGCGCATATACCCGCGCGCCGCGCAGAATTAGAAATCCCAGATGTTTGCCTTCGTGGTTAAGTTCTGACCAGGATTTACACTTGGGTGCGCGCCGCGCAACCCATTGCGCGCCGCGCATATGCCCAGCTCATTTTTGTTTTTATTTTTCCTTTCACAAAATGTTTCCCGCTTAACCGTAACTCCGATTAACATGAAACTTGGCCATTCTGCTCATAAATGATTTCTCATCATGGGAAAATTGTCGGATACCCGACCCGACCCCGTTGACCTTGACTTTGACCAAGTTTGACTTTTAGTCAAACTTAACCAAACAATTATACGATCGTTCTAACATGCTTAGTTACTTGTATCGTGCATGAAACTTGACTAATTGATTCACATGCTATATTAATCGAGTCGTAACGAGCCATAGGACTAATTGAACATCTTTGACCGTTTGTGTTTACCGTTATTGATACAACCTATATGTTTAGGTCAAGACTAGCTTTGTCTTTGCACGCGTCTACTTGTTGAAGTACTTTATTAACTCTTGCACTCAAGGTGAGATCATAGTCCCACTCTTACTCTTTTTGAACTTACATTTGGGATGAGAAAACATAAACATTTCTTTTACTAAGTGAACACAAGTACAGGAAAACAAACATTCTACATACGAGTTTAGAACAAAATCCTCAATTCGATTATCATTAGTTACACTTGCCGGGTGTAAGCGAGAACTTATGTTGTATGGATCCATATGGGTTTGACAAACCCTCATTCAAACGGTTCGCTACCGTTTACGAATGAAATAAATTTTCGAGAAACAGTGTATGTTCTAGCACTAAGTGATGGGGTTCAATGGAAGGAAATGTTAAGCATTGATAATCGGGTGCTCGTGAAACAAACTTTTGGAATGTATTACTATTATTTCATTGATGCAAATCTTGTGGTTCACTTGTACTTACTTACTTAAACCTATGATTTCACCAACGTTTTTGTTGACAGATTTCTATGTTTTTCTCAGGTCTTGCACGATATGTGAAACATGCTTCCGCTTACTATTTGATACTTGCATCCGATGTCGAGTATACATGCATGTCATGGAGCGTCTTTTGACTTTACTTTAAACCGTGTCGCCTAGATTTCAATCGTACTTATAACGTTGTAACTTAACTTTTGGTTGAACAATTCTTGTAAACTTTGAAACAATCTTTATTTTGAAATGAAGGCGACATATTTTGGTCAAACGTTATCTTAAAGACTTATAATCAGGTAATGGGACCCACGTAGCCGACGCCGTCACTTGAAGATTTGTCGGGGTCGCTACAAGTGGTATCAGAACCTTGGTTGTAGGGATTTAGAGTTCATTTGTGTCCACCCCGAGTCATAGGGTACATAGGTGAATCTAGACTACAACCGGCATATAGACTGAAGTAGGAATTATTTGACTAATTGTGCATTTATACTCGAACTCTTCTATCATATCTAACTCGTATTCGATCTTGATCTTACGTTGATAAATTTTGTTGATGCGCCACCTTGACTTTATGAAGTAATGTTAAATGCACATGAGAATCAGGGTAATATAATTTCCGGGATTATATTACGGTGATTCACATGGACGTTCCGACATTATGACATAGAGAATTTAAGGCGAGTCAAGGAAAATTTTCTCTCTATCCTTATTCCATGCCACGGTTAGTATTGTTGAAAATACTAACAAACGATATTCTTGTCTCATGAAGGAACAATGGCTCACCAAGGTCAACACAATACTCCTCTCGAAACTCTAGAACAAGCTCTTCAACGAATGATAACCACCGCCGTGGGTACGGCCGTGGCCGATCACTTTTCTAACAACACCAATCGTGGAGCCGGTAATTCAAGCGAAGGTTGCTCCTACAAGAACTTCATGAAGTACAACCCTCCCACTTTCGATGGAACCGGAGGACCGGTTACTCTCACCCGATGGTTTGAACAAATGGAGACCGTCTTTGACACAAGCGGTTGTCGAGACCTAGACAAGGTCAAGTTTTCCACCCTCACCCTTACCGGTATTGCTCTCTCATGGTGGAACACGTATGTACAATCAGTGGGTATCGATGAAGCCCACACACTCTCTTGGACCGAATTAAGAGAAAGAATGATCACTGAATATTTTCTGCGCGACGAGACTCGAAGGCTCGAACAGGGTCTAAGGAATTTAAAAACGATCGGGAATGACCTCGAAGCTTATAATCAACGGTTTACCGAACTAGTCTCAATGTGTCCTAATCTCATGACTCCCGAATCCCTAAGAGTCGAACTTTACATGGATGGTCTTCCCAAGAGCATCAAACAAGGGGTAATGTCATCCAAACCCAGTAATCACCAAGAGGCCCTGAATATGGCCCGTCAATTGATCGAAACGGTAGACGAGATTGAAGTGCCGGCACCTAAAGCCGAGGATGAGTCGGGTGACAACAAAAGAAAATGGGAAGCCCCCCAATCGAGTAACTACAACAACAACTTTTCCAAGGAACCTCTCACCCCCGTCGGCAAGAAAAGTTATGCCGGGACACGACCTTTTTGCAACAAATGCCACAAGCATCATTTTGGTGAATGTGGCAAGCTAATTTGCCATCGGTGCCAAGGTAGTGGTCATATTGCCAAGTATTGTGGAAGTACCGCCCCCGTCACTCAAAAGGGGCCCGACGCACCAAAGCCGAGTATTTGCTACAAATGTGGCCAATCGGGTCATTTTAGGAATGAATGCCCAAAGAATAAAGCAAAAACCAACGCGCGCCGTTGAACTTACAACATCGACACCTAGGATGCCCGAGACGATGATGGACTAGTCACGGGTACGTTTCTTCACAACAAACCGTATATTTCATACTTATTCGATTCGATTACCGCTAGACATTTCATAACCAAGACTTTGACTTGTACTCATTACCTTCCATCTTTTCCCCTAGATACTATTTAGGCGATTTAAGCGACCAACGGAAAAATATTGTGTGCCTATAAATATTATCGGAGGATATACGTTAAGGAATTGAACTCGACACCAATAGAACTAAGGAACTCAAAACCTATTCATTAAGGAGAAATTGTTGCCCTACATTTATGTATAGATTATTGTGAACTAAGAAATTTTCGGTTAGAAACCGATACCCTCTCCCTCGCATCCATGACCTCATGATTATTTGCACGAATCCCGTATGTTCCAAATCGACCTCCGTTCCGGTTATCATCAATTGGGGGTTAAGGGAGACGATGTCTCCTAAGCCATTTTTCCGAACTCGCAACGTTAGTTGTAAATCTCTCTTAGTACCGTTTGATTTATTTAGGACTCCGTCCGTATTCATGAACCTCCTAAACCACGTATGCAACTTATCTAGAAAAATCTGTTATCGTATTTATGGATGACATCTTAACTTATTTAAGTAAAGAAGGAAAACGAACAACATCACCATCTTACGCTCGAACTTTTGAGAAAAGAGCAACTCTATACCAAATTCTCCGAGTGAGAATTTCTGTTGAACGAAGTCCAATTTTCTAGACCATGATGTTAATGGTCAAGGCATTACAATCAATCTCGAAATCAAGCCACATGTAATCAGGAAACTCTACCAACTCGGACTTGTATTCGTAAAAATCTTAGATCTCGTCTGTTATTACCGAAGATTCATTTCTGACTTTTCTCGTGTTACACGACTTTTAAACTCGTTAACTCGCTAAGGAAAACTTTAAACCTCTCCGTGTTCGCACCTTGAGCATGATTCTTCACACCAACATTTCTAGTTAAAAATCGTATAGCAACAGATGGAACTCAAACATGGAAATATTTCTACATGAACGCCGAAAGGCATACTCTCTCGACTCAAAATTAACGTAACTAAAATTCGTTATTTTGCACGAAGAATTCGAATACTAAACTGTAGATCCGATCAACTTTCTCGTCATCACGTACCACACACATACTTCTGTTATTTCACCGTTACCGTCTGATATTACTGGAATTTAAGATAACACACAATCCAACGATACTTCACTCTTCTTTGACTTAACGCCCTTGCGTTGCTGATAATCGTCCAATCATTATTCAACCCCGAACTATACAATTACGTGTACTATCTCGTTTCTCTTTCAGACTTCATTTTTTTGACAACTAGAGGCACGATATGGCAACCTCGAGATGCAAGCTCATCCTATTCTAAGTCCTCATTTCACTCCCATCTTTATCGCTCGCATTTCCGTTTAAAGAAACTCCTTGTAACATTTCTCCATGGATAGAGAAATTCATCATATTACATTAGTATTCGCCACGAGGGTGAATAGTCCTAATGAACATTTTTCGAACCCTAACTGACTTGTTCAAACGTATCTTAATAGATTCTATTCCAACACGGTGTATCTTTGTCAATTATTCCGTATCGAAATACTCGTTTCACTTCTAGTTTTACAAGAAACCTTGGAGACCCGCTTAGACATGAGTACCGCGTACCACCCACAAACAGACGAACCGAACAAACGAACGATTTACGTCTTCGAAAGACATGTTTCAAACTTGCATGGTCGCTTTTAGTAGATCCCTCTTACAACAGTAGTTACCACTCGTGTGTTCACACGCACTTTCCGAAACCCTATATGACCGCTAATGTCATACCCCTGTTCATTTAACCAAAGCATCAACCACCGAAATCTGAACTCCATCAAGAAACAACAATTGAAATCATTCAAATCCGAGGAGGGCTCGAGACGATCCGTAGTAGCCAAAAGAGTTATACCAAACTTAGATGAAAACCTCACAAATCCCAGTGTGTAACCGCGTAATATTGAGAAACCGCACCTTGGAAAGGTGTAATCCATTTTGGGAAATCGAGAAAGGCTATAGCCGCAATATTGAACCTTTTGAAACCTTGGGGCGTATTGGAACCGCTTCCTACTGTTTAGAACTTCCGACTCAATTAAGTTTCCGTTTACCTTACATTTCGTGTAACAAACATAGAAACGTGTCCTGCGGAACAGGAACGTGCAATTCTTCTAAATGCACCAACTATTGAAGACAAACTTCTCTTCATAGGAAAACCAGTTGAAACCGGGGATCGTAAAAATCCAAATTCATGAGAACACTCAAGGACGTACCTTCACTTATTCATAGCATTGACATCTCCGGTCTCGAGTGAGAGGTATCGATTATTACTTCCAACTAAATTTCGGGACGAAATTTCTTTTGAGGTGTGGATAATGTAACATCCCGCATTTTTCCGTTAAATTATTTTTAACGCCGTCTTTTTTTTTATTATTTAATATCCTCAGTATCTCGATTCGTATCCTCCATTACCTACATTCTTAAAATATTTTCGTTATTGGATTATAACGTCTCCCGTACTCTCATGTAATTCAAAATATTCGTTCGGTTAATTCCCTCACCCGACTACAAACTAGAGTGACTAGTTTTGCCAAAAAGACATAGAGGTGACTAGCACTTTGACTAGTCATCCTCCTCCCCATCTTTCTTTTTCATTTCTTTTCCAATTTCTTTTCATACTTCTCCATTTTCTCTCAATCCTTCAAAAAGGAAATCATCATCCATTTCAAATCGATCAAGCTTCAATCCAAACAAATCACATATTTGGAATCCTTGCATCTTCCTCTTCGATTCCATACCGATTTCATCAAATTTGGGTAACTTTCTAAAATCACTAGATTTCTTTAAATTCATGTTCTTGACTTAAAAGTGTGTCAATTAGTGTCTATGGCTCATTGTGATGTCGTGTATGTAATTTGTATGCTCGATTCGTTGTTTTTGGTGTAACTAGTTCAATATGAAAATTACTTGCTAAATCCTTGATTTTGGATGATCAAATGTTGTTAGATTGTTAAAGTGCATGTTTTAAAAGTGTTACTAGTATCATTAGCTTCGTTTTGATGTATAGGTTGATTAAGGAAACTCCAAGAACATGATTAGTGATTTTGTGAACTTGGATTAGGGTTTGATAAGCTTTAGATGAACTTTTGATGCACCAAATGCTATGAAATATTGTAGATAAGAATTTTGTTACAATGTGTGTTTGATCACCTTCAAAACGGCATATCACATGTGTGAATTGGATTCCCGAAACTTAAAATGCATTTGATGAACTTGAAACTTTGAAAATGGATTCTTAATGATCACTTGACGGAAAATCGGTTATTGAAATTGATGTTTTTGTTTGATGAAACGTGTTTAGTTGTTTTCCTTGTCAAATTACCTTTCCAACGATATATAGTATGCATTTTGGATGTTTTCGGTTCATAAAATATGTTAATTTGAGTTTTGGTTCGTGACTTGGACCATTTTTCTGCAAACTGCATGTTTCCCAGGTATTGCGCGCCGCGCATATACCCGCGCGCCGCGCAGAATTAGAAATCCCAGATGTTTGCCTTCGTGGTTAAGTTCTGACCAGGATTTACACTTGGGTGCGCGCCGCGCAACCCATTGCGCGCCGCGCATATGCCCAGCTCATTTTTGTTTTTATTTTTCCTTTCACAAAATGTTTCCCGCTTAACCGTAACTCCGATTAACATGAAACTTAGCCATTCTGCTCATAAATGATTTCTCATCATGGGAAAATTGTCGGATACCCGACCCGACCCCGTTGACCTTGACTTTGACCAAGTTTGACTTTTAGTCAAACTTAACCAAACAATTATACGATCGTTCTAACATGCTTAGTTACTTGTATCGTGCATGAAACTTGACTAATTGATTCACATGCTATATTAATCGAGTTGTAACGAGCCATAGGACTAATTGAACATCTTTGACCGTTTGTGTTTACCGTTATTGATACAACCTATATGTTTAGGTCAAGACTAGCTTTGTCTTTGCACGCGTCTACTTGTTGAAGTACTTTATTAACTCTTGCACTCAAGGTGAGATCATAGTCCCACTCTTACTCTTCTTGAACTTACATTTGGGATGAGAAAACATAAACATTTCTTTTACTAAGTGAACACAAGTACAGGAAAACAAACATTCTACATACGAGTTTAGAACAAAATCCTCAATTCGATTATCATTAGTTACACTTGCCGGGTGTAAGCGAGAACTTATGTTGTATGGATCCATATGGGTTTGACAAACCCTCATTCAAACGGTTCGCTACCGTTTACGAATGAAATATATTTTCGAGAAACAGTGTATGTTCTAGCACTAAGTGATGGGGTTCAATGGAAGGAAATGTTAAGCATTGATAATCGGGTGCTCGTGAAACAAACTTTTGGAATGTATTACTATTATATCATTGATGCAAATCTTGTGGTTCACTTGTACTTACTTACTTAAACCTATGATTTCACCAACGTTTTCGTTGACAGATTTCTATGTTTTTCTCAGGTCTTGCACGATATGTGAAACATGCTTCCGCTTACTATTTGATACTTGCATCCGATGTCGAGTATACATGCATGTCATGGAGCGTCTTTTGACTTTACTTTAAACCGTGTCGCCTAGATTTCAATCGTACTTATAACGTTGTAACTTAACTTTTGGTTGAACAATTCTTGTAAACTTTGAAACAATCTTTATTTTGAAATGAAGGCGACATATTTTGGTCAAACGTTATCTTAAAGACTTATAATCAGGTAATGGGACCCACGTAGCCGACGCCGTCACTTGACGATTTGTCGGGGTCGCTACATCAAGTAGGTTTCCTGGATAAACAACGTTAGAACACAAACCGTATAACCTCAAATGTGAGTAGAAACTTACACTGTACAAATTAATTGTTATCGTAACTTGTAAGTAACTTGTAATCATGACACAACTCGTCACTGTTCGACACTGTCTGTCACCACCGATCACTACTTGTCACTATAAAGACACTACTTGAATTCACTCGTCATCTCATACCGCTACTCAGTACTGTTTATTACTGCTAACTACTACGCAACGCTGCCTCTCACTACTAGTCACGCCTGATCACTACTTCTTACTACTTGTCATTACTAAATACTACTTACTGCTACCCCTTGCTACTTGCTACTACTCAATACTACTCATTACTACCTACCACTACTAAGTACAACTCGTCACTACTAACACATCCACGCTTTACTACTCGCTACCGTGCATCACAACTCATTTTCGATACGTCTTCAGAGGAGGAATTCCTGATAACAGCCCGCACAATACGTAGTAGATATTGCCTACCCGACTTCCAACTTATCAATCATTCAGCCACCCGCCGTTCATGATTTTGTTTCCCAACACGAGTCTACCGACTGATAACCATTATGCCTTATTGGGTACAATTGGTATACATTTGTATATATACTTATGATGCGAGCATGCGATCTAACAACTTATACGTCACTACTATCATCACTGCTTATCACAACCCATCGCTACTTATCGCTAACGTCATCACTTATTTCTACTAGTAATACTACTCTTTACCGTATCCCTTCTCATTCTTTTCCAAGGTACTTTTCTTAAGCTGCAATCATTTTCATTCTACCCACAAACATTGCCAACCAACTTTGAATACATCGACGCGAACTACAATTTTTCTATTTTCCGCGAGGCACATACATCTGGAAGTTTTGTAACGACCCAACCCGTTATCCATCCAAAAACGTGCCAATAAAAAAAATTTCTGGGACAGTTCATCTGGACGGCGTCAAGTTATACTAAAAAGTTCTGATCAGTTTTTCAAACACACGCGAGCGGAAAACCCGCTTCCCGACACTTTTAAACCAAAACACATTCACAATGTTATAATAATTTAAACTAAGAGTTTTCCATAATAAAACCGGGTTTTACAACCCCGGGCCCACATCGACCCAAATTACAAACAAGTGACCATTTTGACCCATTTAGTTAAATTCAAAACATAGACCGAGCATGGGATTAGGGATGCGCTACCCAATCCTAATCAAATCCAAAAGCAAGTCTTCTAAAGCAACTACGCAAGTCCACTAGTTCCCACGCTTACCCGAGCCACCGCATCCATGCAATCTATAAAAATGTAAACAACGAGAGGGTAAGCTAACGCTTAGTGAGTGAGAATATACTACATACATATATATGCATAAAATGGACATGCCACACAAAATATCAAATACCGCATACCGAAGCATCCAAGCATAAAGTCAAGCTAGTCTAAGCATACCGTACAACCACTAAGTAACAAGTTAAGGATACATCAACAAATATAAGTTCACCAACGACGATGTGAACAACGCTAAATGAGCTACACCCGGAGGGTTAGCTACATCACAACAATACAATAATATATATAACAATATATAAACGTCCAAGGTTAACCCCTTAACCCAATACCGAGAACCGAGAACCGACAACCGATTACCACATGAAGATTGGCCGAACTACACGAGCCTTAGTAAATCCGCATACACACGAGACTACTATCTTCAATATCACAACATCGAGGTTGGCCGAACTACACGAGCCTTAGTGAATCCGAACTACACGAGATCACTACCTCAATAAGATGACCGAACTACACGCGTCATCGTGAATCCGAACTACACGAGACTCACTTCCGATAAGCTGACCGAACTACACGCGTCATCGTGAATCCGCATCCACACGTGATCCACTTCTCCAACTCAAAACCCACGGTCACGGGATTATAAAATCCACCACATCGGGGTTATCCACATCACAACAATATCAACCCTTCGCCATTGGGGTTATATACTCCATATCACAAACACGTGTGATGACGGACACACAAAATGTGTACCTTGCCAAAGGTGGTCAACCAAAACGCACAACCGTGCCAATTGGACCTATACACAAGTCCATCATATCCACCTATATGTGAAGTGAGCTCTATAACCGAGAACCACTTCACCCGACCCGCACCCATCCTACACATATATATGCACATAGGATATTAACACTCACCATGTCGCCTTGATGAATGCTTCCAAGTAATCTGCAACTCGTCAATGGAAAGTACCTATTCCATTATCACAATTAAAACAACACACTTAGAGTGGATTTACAACCAACTCAATTCGACACTTAGTGCAAATTCGACCAATTGCACTAACAAACACAAAACGCGCCCAAACTAACCAATAATCACTAACACTAGTGACAATGGTCCTAATACACCGATTAAACCCGAACACAAGTGTTAAACATGTGTCTTACCCATTTTGACACCAAAACCCTAATTCGATCCATTTCAAAATTAGGTAACCAAACACACCTAAAAGTGTTCCAACACTTCCATAATCACTAAACCTAGTGATTAAACTCAAGATCGAAGCCTAATCAAGGCCAAATCGTCAACCAACCCAAAACCCACCAAGTGACATGAATAACTAATCACCATAAACCCATTTCATCACCTAAAAGGGTTTCACAACAAATCTAGCCCAAACCCTAACTTGATTATCAAATCTAACAAATGAAATTCGGAGTTTGAACTTACCAATACTACCACAACGTAGCTAGGAGCGAGATGAACAACTTTAGAAACCGAGCTTTAGCGTGAATCCGACTCCTTCTTCTCCAAATCAAGCTCTCTCTCTCTCTAAACCCTTACTCTCTCATTAGATATGGATGAGAGTGTTTGTGAGGATGAAATGTGATCCACAAATGACCAATGGATCAGTTTTGAGGGATCCAAACCGACACCCAATTGAAATTACCAATTTACCTCTTTTTAAAATCTAAAATATCACAGCTGGCCCTACAGGCCAACTGGACGGCGTCCCAAATATTGGGCAGCGTCCATCTCTTCTTTGCTGGACGACGTCCCGAATCCTGGACGGCGTCCCGATCAACTGAAATGGAAACAGGGTCTTACAACTCTCCCCCACTTAGACATCATCGCGTCCTCGCGATCTGCGCCATTTAACCGAATAGACCACACTCCACGGTCCTCAAACATAAGTCCCAATCCGACTTCCCTAGGCAACTCTTCCCAATGATTCACCTTTTAACAACTAAAATCGTCACACGCGATTTATCAAATCACAATTCGAGCACCAAAACCTTCTTCATTCCCTCACATCGGGAAAACTCATCCAATCTCGAACCGAGATATCAACCCTCTAGCGTACCATTACCAAGTACAATGCCAAAGTAACCACATACCAACATAAGGTCAACCATCTAAATCGACGAAGACCGAACAAAAGCGAACCCTTACGGATAACACTTACCACTTAACATCCTTTGTAGTGCGCAACATGACCAATACGCAACTATCGTAACATCATAATCCAACAGCTAAAACCGATTGCGCCCAATGACCATGGCAACGCAAATCCCAAGGTGTACAAAATTGACTATCGTCACACCCGTAACATCATGTGAGCGAAACACGGCTATCGCATCACTAATCATACAACATGGTCCTCACGACCCCACCATTGGCGTATAAACAACCAATAGATCAAACAACCTGGTCCTTACGACCCCACCATCGGTGTATAAAACAACCGATAGATCAAACAACATAGTCCTTACGACCCCACCATCGGTGTATAAAACAACCGATAGATCAAACAACATGGTCCTTACGACCCCACCATCGGTGTATAAAATAACTGATAGATCACACATCCAACAACATGAAGGCTGGCCGAAAACTACACGCGCCTTAGTGAATCCGCAACCACATGCGACTCACTACCTCCACCGCACAACATTCGGGATTGGCCGAACTACACGCGCCCTAGTGAATCCGAACTACACGAGAGTCACTATCCCAAAAGAATGACCGCAACCACACGCGTCACCTGTGAATCCGAACTACACGAGACTCACTTCTCAAAACAATGACCGAAACCACACGAGTCATTTGTGAATCCGAACTACATGCGACTCACTTCCACAATAAGATGACCGAAACCACACGCGTCATCGTGAATCCGCAAACACACGCGATCCACTTCCCAATCTCAACACCGGATGAAGTCAGAGGACCCCGACAACGGTCATGCTTCACCGATATAACACCACTCCCATGATGAAGTCAGCGGACCCCGAAGGCCACGCTTCACCAATATAACACTACTCCTATAATGAAGTCAGCGGACCCCGAAGGTCATGCTTCACCAATCAAAGCCCTGTTGGCCTCGAACCAAGAGTAGCGTAACATCGCGCTCTGCTACGCCATAGTGAATTCTAACGGATACCACTAACCATTCACACAATCGAGCCAGAACCACCTATATCAAACATAGGTACAAAACAATAATTCTCTAGAAGGGAATCCGACACACACATCCCTTAACCGAGGGATTTCACCTTGCTCACCAAACACGTCCATTATCTCTCAACGAGGTTTACCACATTACCACCTCGGTGATAATTCATATCCAAGATCATAAGTACAATTTAACCGAAATTGTACTCTACCACAAATCGACCAAAACTAGGTCCCAACACAAATTTCGGATCAACTAAAAGCGTCATCCAAAATCTCACACTAAAACCTCCTCGTGCGGGAGTGTAACTCCCCCACTTGGAACTACGTTCCATAATCGCATCTTGTACAATCGTACAATGCTACCTAAGGTAGACTTTACCAACAATTGGGTTCACACGACCCATCATTACATCTTGCTCCAACCTTGAGCATACGAAGGATTTTAACCAATCCCTAAACACTTCGAACGAAGAGCTCATCACAAACTACACAAACTTTACTCTCGCAATCATCCAATTGCTATAGTTTGTCAACTTTCACCCAGTCACTCATGTACCTAAGGGTTTCACTCGGTACCCTAAGTACAATGTAACCGCAACATAATCAGAGTCGAACACCACGCTAGTAGGTATAAAAGAGGCACCTAATGTCGCGTCACGTAGACTCCTTTACCAACATACATCGAGATCAACACTCGATTTCAAGGGTTTCATCCTATCCGTCGAACCTCATGGTTCATCAACTTCAACACAAAAGCGAACACGCGCTTAACAACCAAACACCAAAACCCATTTCCATGGCTTGGTAGAAACATTTCCCAAATACTAAGGAATGCTTGGTTGCACCAAGTCTTACGCCCTTCGCCCGACAATCAAAACGTCACCATAGGGTACTTCCATTAGGAACGTCACCCATATCAATAACATGCACAAACAATGCATTTAACAAACTCAAACGGCACATAATAAATAATCAAAGGGCATATTTATTAAAACGAAACGTACCTTAACGTCTCCATGCCGCAGCCGTCCCCGCTAACTTGGGACATTTCGACTTACGATGGCCTTCTTCTTGGCAAATGAAGCACACCATGCCATCACCCTTTGGCACCGAACATTTCCAAGACTTGTGACCCCTCACGCCACAATTGTAACATCTAGACGCTCTAGAATCCGATATACTCGTCTGCGTACCACCCGTGCTCATGCTCGGACCCTTAGTCCTCTTACTTGGAGCACCATACGAAACAACCCTTCTCTCACTTGAAGGTTCACCCATCTTCGATCGCGAATACGACTCAAAAACTCTAGCCAAGTCGAATAATTCCGCAAACGATTTCGCTTGACCTCGGCTAATTTTACTCTTCAAGTCATCATTCAAGGTCATATAGAAATCCCCCATCAACAAAAGATCATTCCCCAAATACTCCAGGCAAAAATGAGCCTTCGCCATAAAGGTCGTCTTGAGAGTATTCAAGTCCATAGAACCCTGTTGCAAATTTCGCAACTCAATACGCAATTCCTACAAATCGGCTGAAGTCCGGAACTCTTCGAAGAATTCCTTCTTAAACTCGTCCCACGATAACGCCGTAAACGATTCACCACCGACAAGATCAATCTTACAGTCCAACCAATCCTTTGCCCTACCCCGCAACAAACTAGTAGCGAGTCTTGTCCTCTTTTCAGGAGGGCATTCAATAGTACGAAAACACCCTTCGACATCCGAGACCCAAGTTGTACTTATCAAAGGATCCGGTTTTCCGTCGTACATCGGGGGTTTAGTCCTCATGAAGCTCTTAAGACAATGCTCCATTTCACCACTACTCCTAGATTCGGAATACTTCCTATCCATTTCTTCTCGAAACGCACTCATTTGCTCCACAACGGCGGTCGCAACTCTAGAGTTAAACTCCTCGTCATTCATCTCGATCTCGTTTCGCGTCGTCATTCTAAAGAATGCAAAACGATTAGTCCACGAACGTATAAAACAACACGCATAACACCGCCCCATCTTGCTCAACACTCGTCGTACATCACTTGTTAGACACGATTTGCACCCTTAATAAGGTTTGCAAATCCTTATTACGCACACAAGCCGTATCAACTCGTTAGTACAACGACCGCCTCACTCGATGATATAAACAAACACAAACAAAATTCTACGCGATATAAACACACGCGAGAATTATTATCACAACACAAAAGTATATTAATAATATCCGCATTACTAATATAACGTTAGTCCACCTACAAAGACGGCACTTACCATAACCCATTCCGACCCGTAATCCTACAAGTCCCGCAACAATTAAGCACACACAAAAGTTTAAGTCTAGGCACCTATCTCAAGTCACCTAAATCCCTTAGACCATGCTTTGATACCACTTGTAACGACCCAACCTGTTATCCATCCAAAAACATGCCAATAAAAAAAAAATTCTGGGACAGTTCATCTGGACGGCGTCCAGTAATCTAGACGGCGTCCAGTTGTGAAGACCAGGATGGCGTCCAGCCATCTGGGACGGCGTCCAGTTGTACTAAAAAGTTCTGATCAGTTTTTCAAACACACGCGAGCGGAAAACCCACTTCCCGACACTTTTAAACCAAAACACATTCACAATGTTATAATAATTTAAACTAAGAGTTTTCCATAATAAAACCGGGTTTTACAACCCCGGGACCACATCGACCCAAATTACAAACAAGTGACCATTTCGACCCATTTAGTTAAATTCAAAACATAGACCGAACATGGGATTGGGGATACGCTACCCAATCCTAATCAAATCCAAAAGCAAGTCTTCTAAAGCAACTACGCAAGTCCACTAGTTCCCACGCTTACCCGAGCCACCGCATACATGCAATCTATAAAAATGTAAACAACGAGAGGGTAAGCTAACGCTTAGTGAGTGAGAATATACTACATACATATATATGCATAAAATGGACACGCCACACAAAATATCAAATACCGCATACCGGAGCATCCAAGCATAAAGGCAAGCTAGTCTAAGCATACCGTACAACCACTAAGCAACAAGTTAAGGATACATTAACAAATATAAGTTCACCAACGACGATGTGAACAACGCCAAATGAGCTACACCCGGAGGGTTAGCTACATCATAACAATACAATAATATATATAACAATATATAAACGTCCAAGGTTAACCCCTTAACCCAATACCGAGAACCGACAACTGATTACCACATGAAGATTGGCCGAACTACACGAGCCTTAGTAAATCCGCATACACAAGAGACTACTATCTTCAATATCACAACATCGAGGTTGGCCGAACTACACGAGCCTTAGTGAATCCGAACTACACGAGATCACTACCTCAATAAGATGACCGAACTACACACGTCATCGTGAATCCGAACTACACGAGACTCACTTCCGATAAGATGACCGAACTACACGCGTCATCGTGAATCCGTATCCACACGTGATCCACTTCTCCAACTCAAAACCCACGGTCACGGGATTATAAAATCCACCACATCGGGATTATCCACATCACAACAATATCAACCCTTCTCCATTGGGGTTATATACTCCACATCACAAACACGTGTGATGACGTACACACAAAATGTGTACCTCATCAAAGGTGGTCAACCAAAATGCACAACCGTGCCAATTGGACCTGTACACAAGTCCATCATATCCACCTATATGTGAAGTGAGCTCTATAACAGAGAACCACTTCACCCGACCCGCACCCATCCTACACATATATATGCACATAGGATATTAACACTCACCATGTCGCCTTCATGAATGCTTCTAAGTAATCTGCAACTCGTCAATGGAAAGTACCTATTCCATTATCACAATTAAAACAACACACTTAGAGTGGATTTACAACCAACTCAATTCGACACTTAGTGCAAATTCGACCAATTGCACTAACAAACACAAAACGCGCCCAAACTAACCAATAATCACTAACACTAGTGACAATGGTCCTAATACACCGATTAAACCCAAACACAAGTGTTAAACATGTGTCTTACCCATTTTGACACCAAAACCCTAATTCGACCCATTTCAAAATTAGGTAACCAAACACACCTAAAAGTGTTCCAACACTTTCATAATCACTAAACCTAGTGATTAAACTCAAGATCAAAGCCTAATCAAGGCCAAATCGTCAACCAACCCAAAACCCGCCAAGTAACATGAATAACTAATCACCATAAACCCATTTCATCACCTAAAAGGGTTTCACAACAAATCTAGCTCAAACCCTAACTTGAATATCAAATCTAACAAATGAAATTCAGAGTTTGAACTTACCAATACTACCACAACATAGCTAGGAGCGAGATGAACAACTTTAGAACCCGAGCTTTAGCAAGAATCCGACTCATTCTTCTCCAAATCAAGCTCTCTCTCTCTCTAAACCCTTACTCTCTCACTAGATATGGATGAGAGTGTTTGTGAGGATGAAATGTGATCCACAAATGACCAATGGATCAGTTTTGAGGGCTCCAAACTGACACCCAATTGAAATTACCAATTTGCCCCTTTTTAAAATCTAAAATATCACAGCTGGCCCGACAGGCCAACTGGACGGCGTCCCAAATATTGGACGGCGTCCATCTCTTCTTTGCTGGACGGCGTCCCGAATCCTGGACGGCGCCCCGATCAACTGAAATGGAAACAGGGTCTTACAAGTTTGTACCAACCCTTTTCGATTAAATACCAGATTTTGTTTGAGTCACCATTACACCTTGTTCATTTTCGTTTTCCATGAAATTCGTCACATTCTCACTTATCAACCATAATTTTTATATATGCTGTCAACACCGGTGCTGAGAGAAGCCTTACGCTAGAGAAGTTTGGTCGCAACGTTTATAACCCTGTACCTTCCTTAAACAACGTGTACTCTATAGAACTATTAAATTGGGAAGTTTTAACCTCGTGGTTGAAACAAACTGGTCATCTGATGATACAACCGAGGCAGCTACGTCCTGAAGGCTATTCGAATTCCTTTCACCGACGGTAATGATGTACGGAGAGGAGATCAGTACACCGTCATGTTACACTAATTACTCGAAGGTCCAGAAATACATGAGATGAGAATGTCTCGCAATTCTGGCACATGGGAGTGAAGATGGATCGACGTTTAAGAGACCCAGATATGTCCCGATTATTAGAGATTGTTCCAGGGTTACACGTCCACCCCACCGTTGTGACGACCCGAAAATTTCCGACCAAATTTAAACTTAATCTTTATATGTTTCCGACACGATAAGCAAAGTCTGTTATGTTGAGTCTCGAAAATTTTGGACTGTTTCATATATTCAATTGACCTTCGACCATTCCCAACGATTCACGATCAACTATTTGTAAATAGATATGTACATATTTAATTTATATATATATATATATATATATATATATATATATATATATATATATATATATATATATATATATATATATTAATTTGAAATGTTATATAATTCAATTATTAGAATTTACGATGTAAGATAAAATAAAATACAATATTATAATAATTATTATTTAAAATATACCTATATATAAATAAAGTATATTAAAAATAAATATTAAATAATTGTAATATTCAATTGCCATTTGATGAATATTAAACAAGTTAATATGAACATATATGATTTTAAAATAAACGGAGATCCGAAAATGAGTTATATAAATCATAGACTCATTAAAAATATACTTAGGAACTATTTGTTGATTTTTTTTTATATTTTACTTGGGGTTGGGAGTGAATAATTAATGTAATATTTATTTAATATTGAATGACCAAATTTTATACCATAATGACCCAAATAAATAAAGATACTTAAATTAAAATTTTGGAATTTTTTCGAATACCTTTATTCGCCACTAAGTGACAACGGAGTACGATATAGCAACTCTTAAAAACAGTCAGCAGTGTATTTTACAAATGAGGGATGCTATTTTTTTAAACACGTTTATTAATATTAAATTATTATTAATATTTTACTGTATTTTATGTTATTGTATGTATCGATCTATCTATCTGATTCTTAGATATATATATATATATATATATATATATATATATATATATATATATATATATATATATATATATATATATATATATATATATATATATATATATATATATATATATATATATATATATATATATATCTGCAACATATACATATAGATATGTGATATCACCAAGTATCCACCATCCTTCATCTTTTTCTTCCTCCTGTGACAACCGAACCCTTCTCCATCGCCATCACCGTTCACCATCCTCAACCCCCACCATGACAACCGTCACCTCCAAACATCACTTGAAACTCATCATACCACCATTGTATATTTCTTGTAGTTAACTACCACTGCAGCCCATCTCCTATGATTCTATCTTTCTATATGAGCTAAAAACAACATCATCAACCCATCACCAAACTATCACCATGAATTATTTGTTGCTACTATCGGTCACCTGTTTCTAACGTGAACCATCCACCACCGATGATTACTAACCAATCGACAACCATCTTACCATTCTCCTCCTTCTCTTCTTGATTCGGCAACCATACAACTTTCAACACCACCTTTCTTTGTCGATAACTGCCACTCTCCCCATAATGAAACATCCATCATCGATCATCACTAAACCACCACACCACCATCACCTATGATTCTATTTCCCTTTCGGTTCGAGAACACTACAACCGACATTAAACCCACCATCGAAACCCATCTTAAATTACACTGTTACCTGCTGCTACGCTACTGCCTGTTATGTTAATGTTTTTGCAGTTAAACCCCAACACACCTCACCATCAATGGTTGTATGATCATGTCCGAAGAAAAACAACAAACCATGATTATTATTATTATTTTTCCTGCTACTACAGTCCATTATAGACCCCCCATCACTGTTTTAATTGCTGCTGTAAGTTCCTTCTGTTTCTTCTCTTTGATCAAACAAACACCTCTCTCAAATCGCCACCACATCTCTCTTATTCTCAATCATTATTTCATGTTCCTGCTGTGTCTCTTTTCTGCAACCAACCCGTCACCACACAGCAGTTTTAAATACAACTTTTGTGTTCAACCATCAATCCACCACACACACACCAACACAAACCCATATCAAACTGCATCGATTGCTGTATCCTGCTGCTATACTTTGTTATTGTTTACGTTACCACTTCATCGATCATCACCTTATTTATTTCTCTCCTGTTTATTCGATCAATATTACTCAAAACCCACCCAAAAGCAACGGCACGTCACCTGCATGTTCTGTCGGTTTTAAAAAAAATAAATAAATAAATAAATAAATGAATAAAGAAGAAGAGGAAACAGGCTGTAGGGTTGTGTGCACCTTTCCAGGTGGTATCTTTCTGTATAGTATTGATAATGGAATATGTAGTGGGGTTCAGTTGGGGACGTGTATTGATTTCCTAATCCAACGATTTATTTGAAACAGCCTCCTTATTTATTTACCAAACTAATCGGACCAAGTTACTATTTTTGCTGGACCGTAACATTTTATATATGGGATTCATAGTTGGGCCGTGAAATGTGTTAGAAATTGGGCCAAGAGTTCCTTTTAGTTGGGCCGAGATTTCCTTGCAAGTTGGGCTGTCTTTTCTTTTTGTTCGGGCCGAGCTCCAAATTTTCTTCCTGTTGGGTTGCTACTCGAAAATTTATACATGTATTTGTTTCTATCGACCCACATGTATAAACCAAACACAACTTCTTAATGAAAGATGGTGATTGAGTTGGAAAATGAAGATGGTGTAGCAAAATAGATTAGATAAATGATGATGCGTAATGATTCTTGAAGAGGTTAGATGATTAGGATTGTGATTAGTGATAAAGTTAGGAATGATGATACAAAGTTGATAATGTTGATGAATCACGAAGGTGATAAAATTTTGATCATGATCATGGTTTGAGGTGTTTGCGGGTGAGCGAGAGGTTGTGGGTTTGAGCCCGGGCTCGAGCATTTTTTTTTTTTAAGAAAAAGAAGAAGAAGGATGCAGAAATAAAGGTTAAAAACAATTTAAGTTAGGTGTTATTTCAGAATTGAAACACAAAGCGTAATGATTAAGGATGTTATCGGGTTAACGGGACGTCGCGGGTTCAAACCCGGACTTGGGCATTTTTTTAGGACTACTTCTTTGAGGTAGTTTACTTATTACTCATTTTTATCAACATTATTATTACTATTATTATTATTATTATTATTATTATTATTATTATTATTATTATTATTATTATTATTATTATTATTATTATTATTATTATCATCATCATTTTTAATGTAAGTAGTATTATTATTGAAATTAATTTTTTTAAAATTATCATTTTTATTATTAGAACTATCATTATTATTATTAGAATTATCATTATCATTATTATTTATATTATCATTTTTATTATTTCTAACACTAATATTATTATTTTTATCATTATTATTATTAGAATTATTAATATATCAAATAAAGATTTTCTATATAAATAAATATTTTTTACATAAAACATAACTATATTAATATTTTTGTAATAAATATTAATTATCTATTTAATGTATATAAAAATAAATATAGTTAATTTAGTTATTAATGAAACGTACAAGTTACTAAAATAACAATTAATAATAATACCTAAATTTGTTCGATTACCATTATATGTGTTAATATACATATAAATGATATAGGTTCGTGAATCCGAGGCCAACCTTACATTGTTCAGTTCCGTCGTATGCATATTTTTACTACAAAATATCGTATCGCGAGTTTCATTACTCCCTTTTTAAATGCTTTTGTAATATATATTTTTGAGACTGAGAATACATGCACTTTTATAAATGTTTGACGAAATAGACACAAGTACTTAAAAACATTCTACGATTGAGTTACGAGCACACCGGATATCACCCATTTATAGTCTGGTAATCTAAGAATTAGGGAACCGAGCTCCTAATTGACGCGAATCCTAAAGATAGATCTATGGGCACTAACAAGCCCCAGTCAGAGAATTTGAACTGCTTTAGTACTTTGATATAGGTATACAACCGCCAGCTTTAAAAGATATGATCTGTTTGTGAGGTGTACACAACCATCATATTTAAAATAGTGGCCTGTTTGTATGCTTTTTGTATGATCGTGCGGAATGCCGGTATGCGGGGGATATTCTATATGCATCTTGTTAAGGTCGATTACCAGGTGTTTATATATCGTATTAATTATTTTACAGCAGTGATCAGACTTGCACAGATTGTTTTCGAAATATGAGTATCTTGTGGTCTATTATATTATTAGAAATGATTGTTTATGATAAACTAATGAACTCACCAACCTTTTGGTTGACACTTTAAAGCATGTTTATTCTCAGGTATGAAAGAAATCTTCCGCTATGCATTTGCTCATTTTAGATATATTACTTGGAGTCATTCATGACATATTTCAAAAGACGTTGCATTCGAGTCGTTGAGTTCATCAAGATTATTAATAAGTCAATTATAGTTGGATATAATATGAAATGGTATGCATGCCGTCAACTTTCGATGTAATGAAAGTTTGTCTTTTTAAAAACGAATGAAATGTTTGTAAAATGTATCATATAGAGGTCAAATACCTCGCAATGAAATCAATTATTATGTAACATTTATAATCGATATGAACGGGACATTTCAACCGTGAAGTCGAATTTCGGATTGATTTGGTGCCAGCATCTGCACCCGTTACGCGTACAATATACGAACTTGCACCTTTAGAACTACAAGAGCTCCCCATGGTGAAGAATATTAGGGTTGTAATGCCCTAATTTGTGACAGGTACTAGAAGGTGGGTCACATAGCCATGAATTTTTGAGTTGGAGCTCCGGTCCTGTTTGTTAAAAAGAAGGATGGGTCGATGAGATTGTGTATAGACTACAGAGGATTGAACAAGTTGACAATCAAGAATCGGTAGCCGCTACCGAGGATTGATGACTTATTTGATCAACTATAGGGATCCAGTTGTTATTCGAAGATTGATTTGAGATCCGGGTATCACCAATTGAGAGTCAAAGAAGCTGATGTCCCGAAGACGGCGTTTAGAACACGTTATGCACATTATGAGTTTACAGTGATGCCGTTTGGTTTGACGAACGCACCAGCAGTGTTCATAAACCTCATGAACGGCGTGTGTAAGCCATACCTAGATAAATTTGTCATTGTGTTTATTGATGATATATTGGTGTACTCCAAGAACAAGGAAGAGCACGAACAGCATCTACGTTCGATAATGACTATGCTTAGAAAAGAGCGGTTGTATGCAAAATTCTCTAAGTGTGACTTTTGGTTACCAGAGGTACAATTTCTTGGCCATGTTGTAGGGGCCAATGGAATACAGGTCGATCCTGCAAATTGAGTCGGTTAAGAATTGGGAAACTCCAAAGACGCCAACTCAGATCCGACAATTTTTGGGTATAGCTGGTTACTACAGGAGATTCATTGAGGTATTCTCTAAAATCACCCGACCATTAACCGCGTTGACTCATAAGGGTAAGAAGTATGAGTGGTCAGAACCGTAAGAGACTGCATTTCAATTGTTGAAAGAGAAGTTAACAACTGTACCAGTATTGTCTCTACCCAAGGGAAGTGAAGATTTTGTTGTTTATTGTGATGTCTCGCGTCAAGGAATGGGTTGCGTGCTTATGCAACAAAATAAATTTATTGCTTATGGATCACGGCAGTTAAAGATTCACGAGCAGAACTACACTACGCATGACCTTGAACTAGGAGCTGTTGTCTTTGCACTTAAAATGTGGAGACACTACCTGTATGGAACCAAGTTTACTATCTTCACTGACCACAAGAGTTTACAGCACATATTCGATCAGAAACAGCTCAGCATGAGACAACGACATTGGATGGAACTACTTAACGATTATAACTGCGAACTTCAATACCATCCTGGCAAGACGAATATTGTGGCGGATGCATTAAGCAGAAAGGAGCGAGAGAAACCTCTTAGGGTTAAAGCTCTTAACATAGTTGTCCGTACGAATCTCACATCACAGGTCCGTGAAGCACAGCAAGAAGCAGTGAAGCAAGAAAATGTCGATGTTGAATTTCTCAGAGGAATGGATAAGAAATTTGACATCAAGGAGGACGGAACGCGGTACTTTGCCAATCGAATCTGGGTACCAAAGTTTGGTGGATTGAGAGAATTAGTGTTGGAGGAAGCACACAAGTCAAGGTACTCAATTCATCTGGGATCAGATAAAATGTACCAAGATTTGAAGGCGTTTTATTGGTGGCCAAATTTGAAAGCTGATATCGCTACCTATGTCGATAAGTGCTTGACTTGCGCTAAAGTCAAGGCGGAACATCAGAAGCCATCAGGGTTATTGACTCAACCAGAGATTCCCCAATGGAAGTGGGAAGGTATTACAATGGACTTCATCACGAAACTGTCGAGAACAGTGGGAGGTTACGGTACTATTTGGGTTATTGTTGATCGTCTCACAAAGTCTGCACACTTCTTACCTATAAGAGAAACTGATAAAATGGAGAAGTTAGCTCAGATCTACATTAAAGAAGTAGTCTCTAGGCATGGAGTGCCTATATCTATTATATCCGATCGTGACAGCAGATTCACTTCCAGATTTTGACAGTTGTTACAGAAAGCAATGGGGACTCGTTTAGATATGAGTACAGCATATCACCTGTCACACCCCCAAATAGGGCCTGGGGTATTTGTGGCTAATTATATCAAATCACAGTTGTATAAACGAGAACGACTCTATATGAGACGTTTTATTGAGTTTTGCAGCGGAAGATAAATAGATTACATTGTATTTAGAGTATTAAATGTCTTTAATTGATATGATATGTAATGAAGACTCCAAGTATAGGAAGCAATCATCATCAAAGCAGCAGATATACAGCGGAAGCAATATTTAAGTACCTGAGAATAAACATACTTAAAAAGTCAACACTAGGTTGAGTGAGTTCATAGGTTTGTCATAAATAATAATTTCAGTAATAGATCACAAGATTTAAAAAAAAAAAATGATATATCATGTATATCAAAAGTATGCCATGAGCGTATAATATCAAAACTAAGCGATTTTACCCCGTGACAATACATATGTAATTGCCAAGATCATTATTATACCATCAATTGACCTAAGGTCAACAGCGCGGGACGTTACTCCCAATAGCGATATTTATAATAATTTCGTTTGCCTCTTCATTATCTAGCAATTAATGATATTACAAAGCAGGGTTTTGCATGTTTCATATGAACACAATAACATGTTACATATCAATACAATAAAAGTACTCATGTTGGTCGCATAATAGTTTGCACTTGTGTTTATCCGTTATAAAAATATTGCATTTATTCTCAGCCCAAAAATATATAAAAAGGGAGCAGATGAACTCACGATACGATACGATAGTTTGAAGTAAATATGCATAGGATGGCACTGAACAAGTACATAGTTGACCTCGGATTCACGAACCTATATCAAGTATATATATTAACATGTATAATGGTAATTGAACAAGTTTATATATTATTAATGACTTTATTTGTTATTTTTATGTGTTATATTAGATAAATTTAATATATTTAATTTATATATTTTATATATACTAATATTTATCATTCGTTATGACATTTTAATAATAAGAATATAGTGATATGTAATAATAATAATAATAGTATTGTTAATAAGTTAATTTTAATAATGACACTTTTTTAATAAAGATAATTATAAAAATGATAATTTTATTAAAAATATTAATTTCAATAATAATACTAATTTTACAAGAGATTTTGATAGAATTTAAAGTACGGTTACTTTTAGTAATAATGGTGATAATGATAGTAATTTTAATACTAATAATTATAATCTTATTAATAATATTAATAGTAATACTTATGTTAATAATATTAATTAATAATAATAACTATAATACTAATTCATTTAAATCATAAATTAATTTTAATTTAAATCATTTTCATAAACTTATAATAATAGTAATAATAATAATAATAATAATAATAATAATAATAATAATAATAATAATAATAATAATAATAATAATAATAATAATAATAATAATAATGATAATGATAATAATAATAATAATAATAATAATAATAATAATAATAATAATAATAATAATAATAATAATAATAATAATAATAATAATAATAATAATAATAATAATATAAATGGAAACTACCTTTAGAAAGCTTTCTGAAAAAATAAATGCCCAAGACAGGGCTCGAACCCGAGACCTCTCGTTACCCCGCTAACACCCTTAACCATTACACTGTCTGCTGCTTATCTTTTATATTTCCTGACCCATTTATATTTAACCATATTATTGCTGTTATCTTCTTCCTCATCTAATTCAAACGGCCAATTCTATACTCAATTGTAACAAAAATTACGACTTGATTTATATTTGGAATTGAAACAGGACTGACCTTTAATGAGGGATTTTGGTCAATCAAACAAAGAAAAAAATACAAATAAAGCTGCTGTACAGCTCGCGAATAACTCAAAATCAATTTTCAAAATTTGAATCCTTTTAGCTTATGATTACAACATGAAAGACGTCTTAAATAATTTATAGAAACTTTGTGGATCATTAATTTAAACAGAAACATCAAAACAAATACGAATTTCGCGAAGAACAATATAGTTGACTTTTTGTTTTGAAAGTTTGACTCGAAAATTCGAAATCGTTAAGAGGAATTAGAAGCTCAAAATTTACATATAGTTTACTTAAATGATTCCTAACAAGATTGCATTATTAGATTTTGGAATTCGATAAGAAATTGAGTTTTTGAATAAAAGAAGTAGGAACAGAGGTTACGAGCTATAAAAAAAATATTTATCTGCATTATCAGATTTTAATAATTAAAGGAAGTTGTAATTGATATTGCTGGTGGAATACTGAATGAATTTATCAGTACAATGAATCAGCAGATTGTTTTATAGCCAAAAAAGAGAATGTCGACAATCATCACAGGTATAAAATAAAAAAAAATTACGAAGAAGATCAAAGGCAGATACGATTTGTTAAAAAAATAAAAAGCAAATTAGAAAGTAGTTTACCTAATTTAGGTATCTGACTGGATTAGCATAGCAGATAACACTTTTTTTATATTAATAATTATAATAAAAATACTAATAATAACAATACAATTAACAAATAATAATAATTAATAATAATAACAATATTACTAAATAATAAGAATGATATCAAATGATTTAAAAAATGACAATTTTAAAATTATAATGATAACTAGTAATTTATTACTTTAGTAAAGTTATTAAAATCTTATTTTTTCATAATAATAATATTAATGATCATAATAACATTATTATTAATATAACAAATTGTGAGTATCAAATCTAATGTTAACATTATTATTAATGTTAATAATAATGATAAAAGTAATATTAATATAATATTTTTACTTATAATTAAGTTTAATATATACATATTATTAATAAATAATTATATTTTATATAATAACATTTCTCGATTATTTAATATTTACACATTTTATATGTATAATTAAATATATACATTTTTATTTATAGTTATTTGTTCGTGAATTGTTGGAATTAGTCGAGGTTTATTGAAATCATATAAAGATTTTATTTAAATTTTGTCGGAAATTTCCGAGTTGTTATATCACCCCCAGACAGATGGCCAGAGCGAACGAACTATTCAGACTTTTGAGGACATGTTGCGAGCATGTGTCATTGATTTCAGAAACGGATGGGATAAGTACTTACCACTAGCTGAGTTCTCATACAATAACAGCTACCATGCGAGCATTAATGCTGAACCTTTCAAGGTGTTGTACGGAAGGAAGTGTAGATCTCCCGTTTGTTGGAGCGAATTGGGAGATAGTCAGTTGACAGGCCCTGAGATTATTCAGGAGACAACGGAGAAAGTTCTACAGATTCAGGAACGATTGAGAACGACTCAGAGTCGTCAAAAGAGTTACGTCGATGTTAGACGGAAGGACATAGAATTCCAAGTTGGTGACAAAGTCATGCTTAAGGTATCACCTTGGAAGGGTGTCGTATGGTTTGGAAAACGAGGTAAACTGAGTGCTAGATATGTTGGGCCATTCGAGATAACTGAAAGAGTTGCACCGGTAGCTTACAGGTTGGAACTGCCACAAGCACTCAGCGGTATATACGACGTTTTTCATGTGTCCAACTTGAAGAAATGCTTAGCCGACGAGAATTTGATTATTCCCTTAGAGGAACTACGTATCGATGAAAAACTTCATTTCATTGAAGAACCTGTCAAAATCTGGGGCCGTGAGGTCAAACAGTTGAAAGAAAGCAGAATTCCTATCGTTAAAGTTTGGTGGAACGCGAGAAGAGGACCAGAGTTCACATGGGAGCGTGAAGACCAGATGAGACTGAAATACCCGCAACTGTTTCTCGAGGAAACTACTTCAGCGGACGATCGCTAAAATTTCGGGACGAAATTTTTAATAACAATTGGGTAATGTAACAACCCTGCTTTTTCCGTTAACCTTCCGTTAGTTTATTTAATGGCGATTACTTGACGTTTATGTGTTTATGAGTAATAAATGCGTACTTGATCCTTGGAGGGTTACAATAATTAATATGGGTTGATATTAATTCGAATAAATATTTCAGATAAAGAAATACGATAAAAATGATACAATTTTGATAACTGCTTTTTGAACAACGAAACGCTCGGGTTTATTTTAATAATTAAATTATTAATTATTAAATTTTCAAAAATAATTAATTTATTGGATTTTTAATAAATTAACGTTTGGTTGCGTTTAACGATCGGTTTAGCGTTCCGGGCCTTCGGTACGACTAAACGGCACTTGAATCGAGCCACGAATACACGGAATTGCAAAACACGAGCCCGGGAGTCACCCCCATGGGCCAATCGGTCGAACCCCACTCCCCAACCCCTTTATGTTTAATTTTTTTTTACTACTTTAGGGGCTTAAGTGTTAATTAGGAGAGTTAGGGCTTGATATAAATGCTTAAGTGATAACCTAAAACACTGTAAACCTACACACACACAAATACAGTCGACTTTTTTTTGGCTCCTCCATCCCTTCTTGGCCGTCGAGCTCCACCACCAGTACCACCATCAAAAATTCAATTTTTGCTCAAGCCTTGAACATCAAACTTGCAATTCTCGATCTCCTCTACGAGCGTGTGTCGTTAATTTTATGATCTAAGGTGTAAACACATAAAACCTAATCTTAAAAATATGATTTTCATGGATGTTTCATAGTTATGTTGTCAATTGCTCAAGTCTATACGCGTACATGTTAATTGTTATCGTTAAATTGATCGTTTGATGCGTTAGGGTTAAGAACCGAATTTGTTATTGCATGATCAGTGATTTTAAGTTTTTCAAATGCATGGTATTATGTGATAATTAGATTCCTTGCGAAAAACTATTGATTTTAGGCTTTGGATTCGCTTGATTTCGTGTCCGGATGATCAAGTTATGTCCATTCGAATTAACGTTGTGATTTTGTTGTGTAACCAGAAATCTGAGTTTGATAGACCACGAATTGGCATTTGAAACTAATACCACTGGAAATATAATTTGAAAACACTCAAGTTACACTAGGATATCATGTCGTTTGCTTATGTATAACCCGAGATATGCTTGATTTAGTGTAAAAAGTATAATTATACAGCACTTGCATGAAAACAGCCTTGTATGATAAAATGTGTTGACTTATGTGTTTAAAGCTATGCATATTTGAAATTTACACAAAAAGTACTTCACCTTTCATGTAGATATCATAGGCTAATTGTATCTATATCTTCGGATAATCGCGTGCGAATATAGCTAGCTAAACTAGGATCGAATCTGCAAATTGCTCTCTGTTTTATACTCTGTGGTTTGTGTTTATTGATTTAGCATGTATGCTTCTGTAAAATGAATCTTTATATGTTTTTTGGTATATGGTTAGTTTATTACAACCTCCGAAACCTTATGCATTGGGCACACTAGTGCCATACTTTGTGTAACTTCTGAATTGAGCTGAAAACTGAACATTCAACTTGCATGAATAAACTGTACAAATTGGCTAAACAAAAATTTCTCAACTTTTTATATGTGTTACTTTGACTTGTTCTTGAACTATGTCCACTGGTCTTGTATCAATTTCATGTTCCTAGCTCCGGTTATATCCAAAACGAAATCAGTGCGCGGTCAGAAACTGACATGGAAAACCCCAAATGTACCCCTTCTGATTCCTGACTTTTAATTATCGTATGAGACCCTGGCCGGACTTTTTAGAATCGATTTTTAGTAGACTTATGATCTGGCATTTTCCATGTTTACTTGAATTTTGTACTATGAGATAATGTGCTAAGTATGTTACGTGTTCATGAACTTTGTGCACAACGATAAACTGAAATTGTGAAAGTGACTATTTATGACCTAAAACGTGTTGTTTGACTTAGGTTTGACATGTTGACCAACGTTTGACATGAACCTACCGATGTTGAATTAGTTGACTACTTTGACCAAGTTTGACTTTCGGTTTGACTTCGGTTGACTTGCTTGATATAGTTGACTTTTACTTTGAAACGCGTCGAGTCGAGCAATAAGACAACTTATACTATGAAGCCACACTTGTTTAAGACATATTTATTGATCAACCTAAATACGTATACTTAGGTTGCATTACTCGGTTATAATTCGTACAAGTTTTGTCTGTCATCCGAGCTTATACAAAGGTGAGTCTACAGTCCCGCTTTTTACATGTTTTCAGGGATGAGAATACACGCTGTTATACTTACATTATCAAATGATTTTGTATTGACACGAGTACTATATATGCATATTGAGTTTGTTCAAAAAGCCTCTAGCTTGAATACTTTTAATACTATCGGTGTAAGCACAATTTAGATGGACGGATCCGTTAGGTTGAAAACCTCACCCTACATTATTAACTGTGGTGCATTTACTTTGAACATTAGATACGCTCGAACAAGTGTGTAACATTTTACGAGGTAAGGGCGGGTATAGTGGTTTCTATACTCGGGTCATTGCTAGTATTCAGGTGCTCAGATTATGCAAACGTTTTGCAACTTGGGGTTGTACTTGTAAAATCTCGTGGTCAAGGAAACTTAAACTATTTTTTTTCTTTTTTCTTCTGATAACTATTTTTCAGATACTATACAACGTTATTTAAAACTGTGGTTTACGAACAAATGAGATAAAACTAGACATGGTATTGTCTACAGCTATTTGAAATTTGACATGGTAGTGTCAACGAACTTTTAAAACGGGACAAGGAGTTGTCTACAAACTTTTAACATTAAACCTTGGTGGTCTTCCATTAATAAACATTCTCGAAATATTGTTTCTTAAACATAATGTATTGTTGACCTAAAACCTGTAGATTCACTCAACATTATTGTTGATTCGTTTTGCGTGTTTTATTCTCAGATATTAATTGCTTCCGCTGTAGAATATTGCTGTTACGTAGAAGTCAAGCCAAACACTGGGACCAGAGTTAACATTCCGTTAAAGGGATTTTTGACGGGGTGTTACAATCGCATATTTGAAGTTTGTACTGATAAAACAATGTTTGTAAGCGCTTTACAGGCAGAATTTATCTATCTATGTTTAAATATTGTCTCCAAATTATTGTCTGCTAGAATCTTTGTGTCATTATGTGTTAAGTAGCTCTGTAACTTGAAATTAGTGCGCACAATTCTTTAGGCAGCGCACTCCTGCCTTTGAAGGGTCGCTTTCTCCGGCACCCGTGCGGCAAAAGCTTGTTTGGCGATAAGCTAGTTTATTATAACCGGATTGTTAAGTGTCATTGGTTTGACCTCTTCCCGCGCAGAACTTGAGATCTGCAAGTCATGACTATAAACGATGGCGTTGGTCGCGCCTGACCTCAATCCTAAGTGTTGGCGCACTTAGAAGACTCCCGATGCGCACACACAGACGCATAACTTAAGTGTATATTGTGTGCACAACAATATATATGATAAGTTAAGTGTTGGCATGCCTTAAGTAAAATTACGATTAAAATCAACGAATAACTTAGCCAAACAGAATAACATGTTAACAAACGATCTTACGCGCTTGATCATAAGGTAGCTATGAGAAAAACCAATATAACTTGTCATGCAAGATACTTCGCAACCGCCACTTGGATGGAGCAAGCGAATCGCAAATGGTGATAAAACGATTAAGCGCGGGTATATCTTATATGCTTAACAATGAAGAAATTTGCCCAAGTAAAAATCATACACATTCGTTCATAAATTTAAGTGCGCTATAACATAAACAATATTCACAACAAGATAAAGCGCAAAAGACTAATATTTCATTTCAACAAAGTCATTACATGCATACAGAAAAACAAAAATTACAACTTTTGTGTAAGCAAACGTTGAGCATCAGCAGTGGGGTCCTTAGACAGAGCAACTAACGAGGGGACCATGATGTTTGCCAAGGTAGGCGCAATCTCCTCGCTCTTTTCAACCGCTTGAGGATCTACTTCTTCGGCAATTATAGCATCTAACGCTGTAGAAGGTTGAACATGGGGCTGGATCTTCTTCCAAAACGCAAGCCTCTCCTCTGCCTTAAAAGCAACTACGGCGTAAACAAACAGGTCGCTCACATATTTAGAATCACATGCGCGAGCGACCAGCGAAGGGAGCCCCTTCTTCAAAACTTTAAATTGGCACACCGCCGCGTCACGGTCACCCTCGCAGGTAGACAACCGGCCAATCAAATCCTTGCGCTCTCTTGCCAGCGCGTTTTTCTCAGACTCTAAAGAGTTCACCTTTTCGGTTAACTCCTCGACCCTAGAGACCTATGAAGCCTTCTCATCGGCTAGGGCAGACGTGGCGGTAGTTGCCTCCTGACGCGCTTTTTTCGCATCCTCAAGCTGCCCCTTCAGATGCACGATGCGATCATGAGCCTCATTGGCAGACAGTGTGCCTGGCGCGGAAGAGCCAGCGCCATCAAGACGAGCTTTCGCCTCCTGAAGACGAAATTGAGAATGCATCAAATTTAGCATAGTCATCTGAACATTGAAAGGCCACAACATTTCAGGTGACAAATTTGTGAAGTAATTGGGGAAAGTAATGTCCCCCAAAAAACTGTATTGAGAGGCCGCCGCCCTCTCCGGCAACGACAGTAAGTCGTTCATGGCATGGAACACCAAACGGGTCTCTGCAAACAAAGTATAAAATTAGCATCATCCTCAACAGCGCAAAAGCACAACACAAACAAAATAAGACTACCTTTCGCCTTCTTGGCGCGCTTCCGCTTTTGTCCACTCTCAATCGGGGCCTCCGCCACTTTGGGCCCCCCCAGCATCAACTCTTTGAGAGTCATTGCCAGCATGACTCTCTTGTTGATCAGCGCCACCAGAACCACCGGCGCCACCAGAACTACCGCCCTGAACCAAAGGATCAGCATCTGTGCGATGCTCGTCTGCATTCCCAGTATTTGGCATTTCGGTGTAAACACCCTTAATGTTGCGATATGCGAGAAGTCTGTCTAGACGCATGGCTGCAATAAACGACACACAAGTTAGAAGAAAGAAATGCAAAGGAAATAAATGTAAAGTTAGCGCCCATCTGCCGCCTACCATTATCGCGGTCATTTTGATAATTGGTAGGACAGACGGATAAGGACACATATTAGCTACCAGCAAAAAGTCACTACTATAAGGGCGAATCGGGAGTTCGCGGTTAATGAAATACCCAAGTCTTTCCTCCTCGATCGGGGAAAGCGTGGGTTTAACATTCAGCCTCGCGTCGGTAGCTTCTGTATGCCATGCGCGGATATTAGCATGAGCAAGAGGAATGAAGGAATTATCGATATAGAAGAACGAATTTTCCACTTCTTACGGACGCCAGCCTTCAGATGTACCACAAAGTTAACCCTATCATTGAAAGCGTACCAATTTTGTTGACTTTTACGGTAAGAAAATACGTTTTTAAATAGCGCTAAAGTGGGAAGAAAATTCTAATGATTACAGATTATCTCGAAGAGTGTAACGTGAAAAGCGCTATATGGATGTAACTGACCGATGCCGATGTTGAAATAGCTAATAACCTCCATGAAAAAAAGGAGTCGAAGGATAGCGCAAGTTCCCTTCCACCATAACTTGCTGATAAACAGTAACCTTATCGGCAATAACGGTGTATGCGCGGTGATCAGGAAGAGCCGCTATGGGATTTAGGACACCCAAGGGTAGATACCAGTCTATTAATTTTGTGATCGCATGCTCCGTCATAACGGACCTAATAACCCCACAGTTGGGAGGCTCGCCAGAAGAAGAAGAAGTAGACGCCATCTATAAACAAAATCAAAATACCATACACAAAAGAAACTAAACACGCGCTCACCTGAATCACTTAAAGTTGCACCGAAGAACACTAAAGGTTAAGCAGAGAAGATTCGCGCTGGACTGGAGAAAGCAAAGGAAGTAAAAAGGTCGAGAGGAGGTAATGAGGTATTTATAAGGGAGTAAAAACACGGGAAGCATCCCAAGAAAAGTTGAAAAAGGATGGTTAAAAAAATGAACGGCGGAGATGGAGTCATGTGTCGAAATGCAGGAAAGAGAAGAAAGCGAGGTAACCAAAGGCGGCTGAAGTGACAGCATAGTCACCGTAGGAAACTGACAGACGCCGCCTGAACTTCCATGCATTTAATGCAACACGACAAAGTATTATTTAAATGAAGATAATAAGGGAAGTGAAAGTATGGGTTCAAGGCAGGCGGACGGTGGTCATAAGTTGAGTTCAACACCATGCGCGATGCTCGCGCATACTATTGAACTGGGGGACTTAATGATACGCATACCTGATTAGCTCGTGTAGCGCATCAAACAGCATCACCATATGAGCCATGCATATTACGCGCCAGTTCGATATAAGCGCCTAGTCACGGACCTAGCGCATGTTCTATGATAGCGCCAAGGTTACGTTTGCATGTCAGGCGACGCTTAGCTGGAAGAAGACACCTGGCAGACACGAGTCAGGTCCGATAAAACAATTTTTAATTTTGTCGAGTCAGCTCACACAAGGATGTACTATTGGCAGGCCACGATCCTTTTAGCTCTATTATGTGGCAATAGAAGACAAAAAGGCTTACCCTATAAATAATGGACTCAATCCACCGCAGAAGGGGCTGGAGATCCACCCTACATTCACACATATACTATTTTTAACAGTAGCGCCTATTACCTAGCGCTATCTACCCACGCTACCGGACTTAAAGCATATCACTAGACATACCCTTGATTTACAAGTAAGGTTCTATGAACCTAAACCCTACAACCCAGCGCGAGCCATCTAAAATCGGGTGTCCTATCGATGGTGGGTCTATGTTTGACCACCCCTGCATAGATCCTCATCTCGTAAGGGGTTATTCACAGTACTCCGGAAGGGAGGGTTAAACTTAATTGTCCCTTAAATCCCCCTTTTTTGATGTCGAGCATGGACCGAACCCTGTCCTTTATGCTTGATCAATATTGAAATTTTATAATTTAATTTAAATTGAGTGAAAAAAGAATACAAAGAATGTAATAATCAAAACTGCTCAATGTGCTGTTGATCTACAATGCGGATTAAACACGCTGAAGGATGATTTTGATATAAGGTTGTTACGTATGTATTGATTATTAGTTGACAAGTCGATTTCAAGTCAAATTTAAATGTGAGTGTTTCAAATTGACGTATTGACCTTCAATTTGACAACTGCTACTTTATATTAAAAACGTAAATTTAAAATGTTAGTTAGGATTGTGCCCGATGGTAACTAGGAGACATTCTTGCACTTCGTAAATTGAATTAGACAATCAACTTTAACAGTTTGATCAATCGAGTGCATGCAAAATATCAGTTCCCTTAATTAGCCTTTGAAGTCCAAAATATATACAGTATCTTTTATAAGTTTTGCCATGTATATTGGATCAACTCACCGTGCCAGGGTCGCGCCACGTCGCTGCGTGCGCTCAAGGGTGCGCCCACTGCGCTGTCCACCACATCGGGGCTATAGCCTAGCTCTGATACCAGTTGAAAGGATCGCATAGCCCAAATACAATGTCCTGCAAGCCCAAGAGTTCATCCTTTTCTAAAACCAATTGATGATAGAGGGACTTCCCCTTAGACTTATATACATACATTTGTTTTGTCTCATTACCGATGTGGGACTTTGGTTTGCACACTTACATATATATATATATATATATATATATATATATATATATATATATATATATATATATATATATATATATATATATATATATATATATATATTTACCTCGCCACCTAGTGGACAGGCCTTTGATGTGAACTAATTTATACGATATTAGATTATTTTCAAAAAGCAAACACATCATCTTTATTTTTTTGTTTTATAGATGAAAAGTAGAGAAAGCTACCCAAACTTTAAAGTGGAAAAGAAAAAAGGCAATTTGTAAGAAAGTATGAAAAGCCAATTAAAGAGAAAGTGATTATTACATCTTTTCATTGTTTCCTAGTTTTCTTTTCAATCCTTTACTTATTTTCTTCCCTCCATCTAACGTGACACACAACAATAATATATGAACTACATTTTATGTAATTTGATTTTTATTTTCATGTTTAAAACCTACAAAATATGGCTGGTCTTTTAAGAAAGTGTCCATCTCTCGGACAAATATCTTATGATAATAAAATAATCAGAAAATAAATAAATATACTAAAAGAAACTGTACTTTATGGCATCCAATTTCAAAGATGAAAACCAATTGATTCATTCATATTCATATTCATATTCATATTCATACCATACCGTATACATATATAATATTTATCTACAGAACATTTCTTTTGGATGACCTGATGCAACAAACTTAATTTTACTTAATTAATGCAATTACGGAGTATATTATAATACTTGTAATTTAATTTTAATTATTATTATTATTATATACCTGATAATATAATTAACTTGATATTTTAATTTCATACAATATTGCATATTTCTTGACTAATACGGAGTAAATTCTGATTTATCATATATATAGTAGTATAATAATAATTACATCAATATTTGTGAAATTTAAATGTAAATCATGAAACTCAGAGCACGGGGTGTCCGTAGTCCTTGCACCAAGATCCATTTCGATGTCTAAAATGGACCTCGAAATTGACTGACGGTGACATGGGTGGAGGTGTCCCTAGTGCCCATTTCAGTGTCCATTTATGAATTTTTTTTATTTTTTAATTAATTTTTAATATGTTTAAATTAATTATTTTTAATATTTAAATAAATTTCATATAATAAAAATAAAATATTAAATTGAAATTCATAAAATAAACTAGATTACATTTATTAAAATTCATAAAATAAAAGTAGATTACATTTATTCATAACATTCATAAAATAAACTAGATAACGTAATAAGTCGTCTCATAAAATTCATAAGTCGTCTCGATTCCCATAAATGTTTAACCAAATCAGATCGTAAGCCTTAATGCAGTTCTCTATCACGTAGCTCCCTTGTTCTTCTTGCACGAGCGTATCGATTCAAGTACGTTTTATGTTGAACCGGCTCAACTACCCAATCATTCTCAGCAGGGTTGTAACCATTGTCTTCAATAATGGTGTTGTGTATTATGATGCACGTATACATAAGTCGTCTCATTTAGTTCACCTCGTAAGCTCGTGCGGGTTGTTGAAGAATATGTCAACGACCTTGTAGAATCCTAAAAGTTCTTTCAACATCTTTGCAAGCACCCGCTTGTCTCCTTATAAAGTAACAACGTTTTTCGTCAACGACACTTGAAAATCCCTTAACAAATGCAGCCTATGTTAGATAAATACCGTCAGCTAAATAGTACCATCTTCTGTACTGAACACCGTTTACATGATAAGGGACGTTGGGCATAATAGTTGGGTGACTGTGATCGCCTCGCATATATTGGTCTCTCCACGCAACTGGACATATTGCCCAAGCTGAGTGCATACAATCTATACTACCCATCATGCCCGAAAAACCATGAATCCTTTCATGACCATCATTCAAACGTTAAATGTCGTGCACCGTAGGCTCTCTTAAGTAGACATTCGCGTACAAATCAATGATACACATACAAAAGTTGTGTAGAGATTCCCTGCCAACTCGTTCAGACATTTGTAGATACTCATCCAAAGCATCCGATGTATAACCGTATGCTAGCTAACGTAGTGCGAATGTAATCTTTAAATGCGTACTAATACTCCACTTACCACGTGAATATTGTCTTCGGTGAAATCATCTAAAATAATACGGTAATGAATTTGCAGAGTAGCCTAGAATATCATTCATAATCCAAAAAAAAAAAATATGTAGCCGCATCCGAAATCGTCGTTTGAAATTATCATCTGTATATTTGTAACCCTCGCAAAATAATCATCCATCAAACGATCATGTGCTTCACAATGATTACGACGTATATAACAACCTCAGTTTACATCATCTTCGGAAGAAACATCATCATCTAGTAGGTTTACTGTATATATAGTTTGTGAAAGAGTCGTGGGAAGAACTCGAAGAAGACGACATTGTGTGATAAAATCTATAAATAAATAAAGTGGCAATTTAAATATTGTAGAGAAAAAGTGATGAATAAAAAGATATAGTTTGAGAAAAATGAGAAAAAATGGTGTAGTAATTATAGGGAAAAAAAAACCAAAACCTAGCCGTTAAATGGCTAGATTTTTGAAAAATAAAATGGCAACAGTCGTTTCATCCACCGTCGCAGGCTCGACAGTGACCACCGACGGCAGAATCGAAGCCGTTCCGGTGTCCACCGACCGTCGATTCTGGCGTCGGTTTTGGGGGGACGACGAAAATCGATGTCAGACACCGAGGTGCTCTTAGTATATATATGGGTTTTAGGATTAGTATAAATATGGAGATGTGATAAAAATTTCTATATCACACAAACATCATGTTTTATTCTTAAGTAATTATATAAGAAGCAAAAAACTTAAAAAGGTAATATAAAAGTTAAAATAAATTTTCCACTAAAAAGAAATATCGATATCTCCTTTGTCCAAAAGAGTCCTGATTTGAATTGAATTTAGTGTGTAAAAAAAATTTTGATTTGAAAAAAATTCACTAAAGGTAACATTCGTCCGTATGTGAATCCACATAAACGCCACCTCATTGTGACAAGGTGACGCCACGTCTTTCAATATTTCCGTGCCACATCATCCAATATTTTGACACAACGTCATCCAATCTTTTAGCAAAAATTTATGCGGGCTACTTTTGCAACTAAAAATCTAATTTCTAAACAAACAACTCATCGAAGAAGATGATGATATGGCGCTAACTATAAAATTCGATGAACTAGCATCTATGTAGGTGCACATGTAGATTAATATTATCTTCATTAAATTTTTTCAAAACTGAATCATTTTTACCCATAAAATAAAGCAGCGTCAAATGGAGGGAATAAGTTGAAATAAATTTTTTTTGACAGGAGGTGACGCCCCTAATGTAGAGTCACCATCTAACGCGTGGGGGCATAAGTTAGTGCCCCGACATGTAACAACCATACTTTTTCGGTTACTATCGTTACTTGTCTGTTAATTATTTAACGGTGATTACGTAGAACTTTATGTGTTTAACTGATTTAAATGCATACATGATCCTAGTGGATTACTTGAATTAATATGTTTATATTAATTGATGAACTTATTTCGGATAACGAAATACTTAAAAAACGACACGATTACGATAATCGCATAGAAAGCCTTTCAGTTTACGGAACTCAGAAATTTGAATAAAATAATTAGTTTTAATAATTATTAGCTTTATGAAAAACTTAATTAATGTATTACTTATTTAATGAGTTAAACCCAGTGGATTGCGTTTCAACGACCGGTTAACGTTCCGGGGACCCGGTACGGTTAACGGCACTCGAAACGGACCACGCGTATACGAGGTAATAAGCAAAACGAGCCAGGAAACCCTCTATAGGGCCCCACGGTCGAACCCACCTCATCATCCCCTTGTGGACTTGTTTTTGGGCTATTAATTCATTAGTGGACTTTTAGATTAGTTCCTAACTTGATTTAATTAACAAATAAACATCCCTGGCTCCTCATTCATTCAACCTAGTCGACTTTTCTTGCTTCCTCCTCCCTCTTGTTGGTCTTCTAACACCATCACCATCATACACCATCAAAACTTGAAAATTAAAAGAAGTCTTGAGTATAAACGTTGTTCTACGCATCGATCTACGTCTAGTATTGTTGTTTAATTGATCGTTTGAGGTATAATCACTAACCCTAATCTCTTTAGATCTGATTTTATTCAATTACATAGTGTACAAGAGTCTAGTGCTCAATTGGTTGTGACTGCATACGTTGTTAGTCGTTATTTTGCGCTATTGATGTATTTTGTTTGAATCACGAATTGGTTTGCTATGAATCTGATGAGATGAGTTTAATTAGTGTTTTTATAATGTATCTAGATAGATATATCTCGAAAAATTAATAAATTTGGACTTTGGAATTGCATGATTTCGTTACCGGATGCACTAGTTATGATCAATTGAAGTTTTTGCTAGGATTTTGTATGTAATACGAATTTTATGGTATTTATGCTTTACGAATGAGTCATTGAAATGCTAACCAATAGATTTCTTGTTAAAAATCACTCAAGTTAGACTTAAGAATCATGTTAATTATTTATGTATAGCTCACGGTATGATTAAATGAAAAATGGTGTCTTGTATTGCTCGGAAACTGTTTTCATATGCGCACGAAATGACCTCACATGAACTAGATATTTGTTGAGACTTTGATCTTCTGTAATATTGTCATTTAGATGTTCATAAACATATTTAATTTGTATAATAGCTTCTGAAAACATTGTTTGCTATGTGTTATATGCATCGTCAAATGACATGTCTAGGTGTTGTCCAAAAACAGAAGGTCTGATTTTACGGAAAAATCTGTACAAAATGGCTACATGAATTGCTTTGATTATTTTATCACAGATAATTTGGAGTGTCTAAAGTCATCTTCAATTAGCCGTTCGTTAATTGCTATTTTCTAAATTAAATGAGAATTTTTCTAAAACTACTGCACGCGCTGAAACTGATTTGGTAAACCTTAACCAAAAGTTTATCTGAAACACGACTTGTAGACATCGTATGAGGGCATGACTAGGATTTTTGGAAACGTTTATGAGTCTACTTATTATCTGGAGTTTCCCATGTTACAATGACATATTTGTTATGATTTATGTTCGTTGTTTGCAAGGTGTGCGTGAATTCAATGTTATACGATAAACTGTGAACGTGTACTTGACAAATTGTGAGCTAAAACATGTTAGTTGACTTAGGATTGACATGTTGACTAAGATTGCATGACCTACTGATATGGTTGACTTAGTTGACCACTTTGACCAAGTTTGACTTTTGGTTTGACTTTTGGTTGACTTTTGTTGACTTGCTTGGACTAGTTGACTTTTGCTTACATGATTGAGTCAGTCTGAGCACTAGAACTAAGCGTACACTAAGTGTGACTTATGTATTTACTTAAGGTAACTTATTTAATTAAGTTGCTTTTTATGGTCGTGATCGTCCGGCTACCGTACTGTTTTACTAAGAGTTTACTGTGCATTTTCAAAAGTGAGTCTATAGTCCCTGCTACTTTTACATGGGATGAGATAACATGCTATTTCAAATATTTTACATATTAGGCACGAGTAACTAAATGATATACATATGAGTTCAGATCAAAAATCCCTTAGCTTGATTATATTAATTACTTTACGTAAGCTCGACTTATAGGGACGGTACCGTTAGGTTTGACAAACCTCGCCCCAACACGCGGGGGTGCTTATTCTGTTGTAACTTGTACACTTAATCGGTGTATGCTTAGAAAGGGTAAAAGGAAGACGTGTAGCGAATGAGCTATCCGCATGTTAAAGCCATATAATCAAGTGCTCATGATAATTGTATAATTTTTACGATGTTTTCAAAGAAATCTCGTGGCCTAACTTACGATAAATGTTTTGCTAAACCTTTAGATTCACTCAACAATTTTTATTGACTTTTCGCATGTTTTTATCTCAGGTCCCTAGTGTGACGATCACTCCAAATCCATATGGACAATACGTCATTCATTGATTTCATTGCGAGGTATTTGACCTCTATATGATACGTTTTGTAAACATTGCATTCTTTTGAAAAGGCACACCATAAATGAATATTTAAATCAAAGGTTTTCAATATCTGATGATTTCTACATATAGACAATCACTGTAAATAATAGTTTACAATAGTACTTCCGTTGACAGTGCAGTCAAAATAAGATACATGGTGATGATTTGGTGAATGCAACGTTTCCTTGAAAAATATGCCATGTATGACTCCATGCACATAGCTTGTCTAACATATAAGCAAACAGCGGAAGACTTCTAGGGAACCTGAGAATAAACATGCTAAAAAGTGTCAACACAAAGGTTGGTGAGTTCATAGTTTTAATGTTTCGTATAATCTGTATATAAAGGTGGATCACAAGATTTCAGTTGTTTCATCCAGAAACGTTTATCAATAGATTATATAAAAGTGGATCACAAGATTTCAGTTGTTTCATCCAGAAACGTTTATCAAAATATTCTACGAAATTGAGCACCCTGGTAACTAAACTTTAACGTATATATAATTTGTACCCTTTGTATAATCATCTTAATAATACACGCAAACCAACGTGTACGCTTCTCAAATAGCATACGTCCGTTAAAAGGCTAGTGCTCTAGCTCGGACGGGGATATCAAGCCCTATGGATCCATATACTACTACTCGCGCCCACCATTTCTTATAACTGGCAGTTACTAGTTACCAAAGCTAAGGGATTTTCGGTTTAAACTCAGTGTAGAATTTAGTATGTACTTGTATCCATTGCGTTTAAAATAAAGTGCATGTATTCTCAGCCCAAAAATATATATTGCAAAAGCAATTAAAAAAAGGATCAATGAAACTCACACATATAAATATTGTATATCGGTTAATAAAGCATTTGCATGTATTCTCAGCCCAAAAATGTAGAGAGTAAAAGGGATCTTATGAAACTCACACAAAATCAGTTTTAGTATTTGTATCCATTTAGTAAAACAATTTATAAAACTGCGCATGTATTCTCAGCCCAAAAATATATTGAGTAAAAGGGATCATATGAAACTCACTGTTTTATATTGATATACAATATTGCAGGAAAGCACGTAGACGCATTGGATATAATAAGCACGAGGTTTGATTCACAAAAATACCCCCGAATATTACCCATAACCTCCTTGGCAATAACCCATATTTTCCTTAGCTCTAGCTTTCTCGGAAACTCGTTTTGAAAAATTACTTGGACAGCACTCCGTCGTAATATTTTATGTAAATTATTATTTTTGTATCGCAAAAATAATAACACTAATAATAAAAATAATAAGATTAATAACAATCTTATTATTATTAATAATAATAATAATAATAATAATAATAATAATAATAATAATAATAATAATAATAATAATAAAATAAATACGGAGTAAAAATAATATATGTGTGTGTGTGATTTATCTGGCCAAAACTCGAGAATTTATAGCACTTGGCCTGAAATCTGGAGTCATGCGACTCGCATGGAAATGGCCTTCTGGCCATGCGACTCGCATGAGGACCAGGGACAGCTCACATTGATTTGTAATTTAGCTCGTCGACATAATTAAATATTAATATAATATATATAATTTAAATAATTAATTATATATTATATTAAATTCACGTGCATAGTTGACTTGTAATTTTTGTTCCGATAAGTCGTACGTCATCACTCGACTTATGTCCCGGTTCTGGTTTTTCGAATGTCCTTTCGTACGCTGAGAAAACTTGCATTTTACGTTTCGTGACACGTACCTTTGTCAAAATATAGCCTTAAGTTATCCATAAACTATACCACTCATAGTATATCTTAAACTTTCGAGTATTTTGGTCATTTACTTCTATAAATCATCATCTCGTTATTTGCTAAAAATACATTTTAAAATAGTGTTTTACTGTAGCAATTCACTGTAGCAAAGTCAATTTCACTGTAGCAAATAGTGATTTTCGAAAACACTGTAGCATTTTGAGTAATGTGGCAATTTGAAAACACTGTAGCAAATTAGTGTTTAACTGGTTCATCTTAAACGCTTTAGTTAACTTATCTAAATATTAATTGAATCAATAAACGAATGTTACTATCGTTTATTATATATATGTATATATCTTTTTAATATACATAAATCAGTTTTTAAATACACATTGGACGTTATTTATAAATAAATTTTAATAATAAATATTTAAATTTATCATATACATTAAAATAGATATTTAAACTAATAAGTTTAATGTACGGTATCAAACAATTAATACATTGTTACCTTTTCATGTTATAGTATATATGTATCTTTTTACATATAATTGTTCGCGAATCGTCGAAAACAACCGAAGGTATTTAAATATATAAAAGTAATTCAAAAATTTTGAGATTCAGTTTTACAGACTTTGCTTATCGTGTCGGAATGTTAATCATACAAAGATTAAGTTTAAATTTAGTCGAAATTTCCGGGTCATCACACCTAGAGTTATTGCTTCCGCTAGCTGAGGTTATTATGATTGCTCATTGCTATTACTGGGGTGAAGTCCAGCATTGTTTACAACTTTTCTCATGAATAATATACATTCGCATTATGAAGTCTTTTCATTTGATAATGTTTGAGAATTATTTACCTTTGGTCATTTCTATTAAACCTTTTTTAAGTATATTTTATTTAATGATCACGTTCACTAAATTGTAATGCGAATGCTTTTCGGAAACGTCTCATATAGAGGGTGTGGCCGTTAACTGTGTGACCAGAGTTAATACGCCGTTAGTCGATTCTGACGGGGTATTACACGACAGAAATCTTTTTAAGCGTTACTTTTTTTATTCGATCAAAATTTTAAACATATATATTAATATAATTTTTTTATTCACCCAACTATCAATTATATTGTATTATATCACTTAAAACTTTTTAACTCACATTTAACACTAAATTTTAACACTCCATTTTTTTAACTTTATTAAATGACATTATCACGTTATAATTAAGAACCTATAATTTTTATCAAAGAGTACATCAAATGACTTTACATCAATGTCTAGTTAGAACCACACTTACGAGCAAAGAATTTGATATTCTCGTTATCATGTTACATTTTTTTTTTTTTTTTTTTTTTTTTTTTTACTATTTGCCCTACTTTTGTTAACATATAAAAACTTGTACGTGGAAGTATCAAGTTTTATTAAATGTGATATTTATTTCATCGTTTGTCCAATAACACGTTGAAAAAGATGTGATGTGGTAGCTAGGAGTTAGGACACAATCTTTGACCAATCATCCTACTAGCTATTGGACTCGATAGTAACTATATAAACAAGTAGCCAAAAGTAATGTTATTCGAAAACATAAAAGTCTTGTATGTAACCTCTTGTCAATTACTCCGGTAATGTTGCGAGACACACTTTTAAACTAAGCTCTAACTAATTCAAGATACTACATAAACTAGACAAAAGGCAAAATTAAAGACTTAAATTACATTTTTAACAAGTGTACGTATGTTTTTATTTTAGTATAGTATTTATATTTATATTTATATTTAATTCATATTCAATTTATATTTATATTTATATTTATATTTATATTTATATTTATATTTACAGCCCACGCTTCGCGAAATTTATAAAGAGTTAATATTAAATTAAATATATTTTGATACATGTATAAATGTATATGTATATAAATAAAAGTAGACGAAGTTGAAATAATATATATTTTATAGTCATGTAACTAGACACGAAGGGATTTGCGATATTCTATATGCATTTCACCTTATCCGGCCCCAATTGGGTCCCTTATTACTATTACTATATTAACTATTAACTACCTAGTATTAGATAAAAATGGTGAATAATACTAGGGTCATTTACGTTATTTCTGTTTTTTTTCCTACTAAATTTAATTTCACCAAAAAAACCTTTCACACTTTGTTCAAAAATTAAAATCGCCCCCCCAAACAGGGGGATAAAGTGTCAAATCAACATTTTCATAAAAAATCTTAACTAAACTCCACCCAAATATTCAACGGGTCATATCTTCTCGCTCGCAACGAGTTAAATTTTTCCGGCACCATCGTTAAACTCGAAATAATTTTACGAACACAATGTCACTAACTATACGCAAAACAGATTCTTTTTAAAAAACGCTAAATATTTGGTACTTTTCATACATGTTGATTTTTCACTCGCAGGCTACGTAACTATTTTTATCTATTAACAACAAACACATATGGGTCTTATTATTTTTTTTAATTATTTAGTAATTTTTTTGGATATATCTCAGTAAATCTTCTACTCTGTAATCATACGAAGTGTTAATATAAGATAGCAGCTTAATTGCGTTAAATTTTTAAAAGTCAACAATCCCATAGCGAAACGAGGAGATACACATATATTGTTAATTTAAAATAACATTTAAATCTTGGGATTATAGCCAAAATGCCCATTCCCATGTAGTTTCTTGCGCTGGAGCCCAAAAAAAAAATTTGCCAGATTGCCTTCGCAAGACGCAAGGAGGCTTGCGAGTTGCCCTCGCAAGGCGCAAGTTTGCGTCCTTGCGTCTTGCGAGCTTGCGACCTTATCCGATCAGATGTTGGATTTTCAGATAAGATTTCTTAGATTTTTGTCGGATAAGATTTTACCCTATTTATAGTATGACCCTGGAACTTGTCTTTCACAGTCTCATAAAAATTCCATCATTGTGCAATTCATTGATTAAAGGTACTTTAAGGTACTAATTTAAGCATTTTTCTTCACTAATTATTGTATTTATTATTTGTTTGTATGATGATTATTTTTAATTAGTTTGTTATTTACAGTTAATCTCAGTTAATATTCATGGACAGAAGAGCTAGAGCTTCACACCGACCATCACAAGGAGAGTCATCACAATAAGTTGCTGAAAGACGACGACTATTAGCCGACCGTCCCATTCTTCCTGGGGTTAGGGTTGTTGCTCTAGGTGGTTTTTCCGCGTACTGGCGGGGAATAGATGCTGGAGCTTTTCTATATCGTCAAGTTAATGAGTACTATCCCAGACTTGTTAGGGAATTCTATGCTAACTATGTCTTTGATCCACGTAAACTGAAATGTGTTCACGTGAACATGTTTGGTTATTCCTACGATTGGACGTTGGAGGAGTTTGGTGAGATGCTGGATATTCCAGATGGAGATTTCAAGTTTTTCAGTCTTAGCAAGGATGTGAAATAGGCCCCGAGGAGGTCAGCTGCAGGAAATTCATTCTCAGCTTCTGGGTTTGTTTCGGGACTATGTAAACCTGATTTTTACATGCCAAACAGTGGTCCTGTCATTATCAGGGAGGAAGATATTCAGGACCAGTATCAACAGATGATGAATGTCATCAAGAAGAATGTCATGTTTCGAGATGATGCTGATGTGGAGCTATCTGTAACTGAAGTTTTGATTTTGATGTGTTTGCTCGAACAAATCCCAATTAATCTGGCATATGTGGTTGCTAATCGGATGGCAGGATTGGCTGCAGCTGGTGGGAGTGGATTGTCGTATGGCATGTTGTTGAACAACTTCTTTGCTGATGAAGACGAGTTGGTGCATCCTTCTGATCGAGAAGTTTTGAATGCTCAGATTATGTATGTTGCTGCATTTTAATTAATCTTGGTTGATCATGTAATAAAGTAGGTCGTAGGGCCTTTTGTACTACTGGTTAATGAAATGGTATTTTAATTTTAGCCTATCTGTTTTATTGGTCATTTTAATTTTCAGTACAAGTTCAAGGACGACTGGAGTAATTTGGTCAATAACAACTTACACTTAAGCACTAGATAAATATTTGTAAACATAGATGGACATATACATTAACAGTAGTTAAATAAATAAATAAAAACTCAAATAGCAGCAACATAAAATAGTAATCATAAAACACGCAAAGACGCAAAACATGCCTTGCGAGACGCGAGACGCGAGACGCAAGACGCAAATTTTGTAGATCTTGCGTGATTGCGTGATTGCGTCTTGTGTTTTTTATTATTAGGTTATAAACCTAATAATAACATTCACTTGACACACACATACTTCGCAAATACGCACAGACGCAGAGAAGCAAATTACGAAAAACCTAGCCAAACGCAAATACGCAAAGATCCATCATCTTCTCTCTCGTTCAAACAGTAGATCGAACCCACCATCACCACCTGCACTACCACCCGTTCATCCATCGTATTCACCACCACCACCACGTACCAGCGTCTACGTCACCAACTACGTCACCATCGTCTTCGTCTGCTCCATTTTAACTACGAAATAAATCAAGATATCAACCTAATAACAATGGCAAATTCGCAGGTTAGTTATTCCTTCACTATATATGTTAGTTATTTGGGAGGTGTATATCAATTTCATATGTTCATATATAAATCTGAAAATGTGCACACCAACTGTTCGATGAAATGTCTCTGTGATAATCATCATTATTAAAAGATAATTCTTGCTTCTTTTTTTTTTAATAATGGGGTATATTATGTCTTGTTTCGTATAGTGTTTTGGTGAAACAACAATTTGTTGCTGGTCAAATTAATTTGACTGTCCAGGCAAAATGGTCGTTTTGCGTCCTTGCGTTCCGGACACAATCAAGTCTCAAGACCATACTTGCGACCTTGCGTACCGGTAATAAAGGACGCAAGACCTATTTTGCATATTTGCGTATCATATGCTGATGTTCTTATTGCTAATTTTACAGGGATGGGCTGAAGGTAAACTGACGATGAAGAATAAAATAAGTATTATAGGTGATGTGAAGAAAGTAATGACCGAAAATCAAATAAAAATATTTAAACAAACGTGTTTTGGTGTATGGTTAGATCTTGAATACATGGGAAACGATCCCGGACTTGTACATACAATGCTCCAACGTAAAACTGAACGGTCGAAAGGTATTGATGATGATAAGTGAAAGGACCCGTTCATATACATTATAAACGATTCACAATAGTTGATTACATTGCGAGGTATTTGACCTCTATATGATACATTTTACAAACATTGCATTCGTTTTTAAAAGACAAACTTTCTTTACATCGAAAATTGACAGGCATGCATACCATTTCATAATATCCACTATCCAACTATAAATTGATTTAATAATAATCTTTGATGAACTCAATGACTCGAATGCAACGTTCTTCGAAATATGCTATGAAAGACTCCAAGTAATATCTTTAAAATGAGCAAATGCACAGCGGAAGATTTCTTTAACACCTGAGAATAAACATGCTTTAAAGTGTCAACCAAAAGGTTGGTGAGTTCATTAGTTTATCATAATCATTTATTTCCATCATTTTAATAGACCACAAGAATTTCATTTCCAGTTCTCGTAAATATACGTCCCATGCATAGAGACAAAAATAATCATTCATATGGTGAACACCTGGTAACCGACATTAACTAGATACATATAAGAATATCCCCATCATTCCGGGATCCTCCTTCGGACATGATATAAATTTCGAAGTACTAAAGCATCCGGTACTTTGGATGGGGCTTGTTGGGCCCGATAGATCTATCTTTAGGATTCGCGTCAATTAGGATGTCTGTTCCCTAATTCTTAGATTACCAGACTTAATAAAAAGGGGCATATTCGATTTCGATAATTTAACCATAGAATGTAGTTTCACGTACTTGTGTCTATTTCGTAAAACATTTATAAAAGTTGCGCATGTATTCTCAGCCCAAAAATATAAAGGGTAAAAAGGCAAATGAAACTCACCATACTGTATTTCGTAGTAAAAATACATATAACGTCATTGAACAAGTGCAAGGTTGGCCTCGGATTCACGAACCTAAATTAATTATATATATTTATATGTTGGTCAATATTTGTCTAACAAATTAGGTCAAGTCATAGTGTACCACAATCCTAATGCTCGAGACTAATATGCAAAAGTCAACAAAAGTAAATTTGACTCAAAATAATTTCTAAAAATCTATACATGATTAATATATAGTTTAAATATCGTCGTTTTATATTTTTAAATATTTTAAAAAGATTTATTAGAGTAAATAATATAATTTATTTATTAATAAATAAAATTTTATATTAAATTTATATAATCAAATATACTTTTATATATATTAAGTAATAAAATTTATAGGGTTCATTTAATATCATAAAGATAATATGATAGGTATTATTAAAGTAAGTTATTACACGTAGTAAAATATGTTTGTATCACATATTTATTTGATAAAATAATATCTATAATGATAGTAAGTAAAAGTTGTATTATTTTGTAATAATAATTATTATTATAAAAATATCAATATTTATAATTACTAAGATGACATTATGATAAAACGATAATTCTAATTATGATAACTTTAATATTTACGATAATTTTTAATATTATCTTTAAAATAATAATTCTATTTAAAATAATAATAATAATGATATTTTATAGTAACAATGACATTTCTATTAAAATGATAATTTTTGTTAAAATGATAGTTTTAATACTAACGATACTTTTAATAATAATAGTAATGATAAAAATAATAAGAACGATAATTTTATCTAAATTAATATCTTATAATATTTTAATTTCATCATGATACTCTTACTCATTATTTCCTAATCGTTTCGTTTAACAGCTTTTAATCGTCTTTTATATCGTGTTCATAATAATGATAATAATAGTAATCAAAATATTTAGGTGTTACAATTATTTGTTTTAATTACACTAATATTAACAATGATAGTTACTATAATATTATTAACGATAATACTAATAATTATCTTAATGATAATATAGTAATAATAATAATAACAATAACAATAACCATTTTTAAATAATGATATATATATATATTAATAATGATAATAAAAATAATAATAATACTAATAATAATAATAATAATAATAATGATAATGATAATGGGATAATAATAATAATAATACTAATTATAACTTTAACGATAATAATGATAGTAATAAAGAAAATAATTTTTAATGATAAATCCCTTTTATTGATAAAGATAATAATAATGATAATAATAAGATAAAACTAGAACGACGATAAAAACGACGATAATAATAATCATTTTTAATAAAAATATCGAAAATTCAATTGATTATAACTTCTAATCCGTTCATCGAAACCATTCGATATCTAAAGGAAAAGTTCTTAATTTTTCGCTAGCTTTCCAAGGACATGCATATCTTATACCTTATCTCAACCGCAAGTGTAACTAATTCAAGATTCAACCTAACCTGTCTAAGGGCAATATCAAAAGTACAAGCATGCATAATCCTAAATACTCGAGCACTAGTCAAGGATACACTATTAGTATGTAAAAGTTAAATTATGAGTACTCACGTATCAATATTGAGATTCAATATTGCAGGAAAGGTACGTAGACGCAACGGAAATGATAAACACTATATTGACCTCACGAGCATACCCATGAACCATACTCAATCACCTCTATAGCTATAACCCATAATTTCCTTAATCCTATCCTACTCGAAAAACAATTTCGAAATCACTCAGACAACACTCCGTCGTAATATTTTATGTATACTAATAATATCTTGAAATAATACGGAGTAAATATATATATGTAAATCGATTGAGAGAGTTTAGAGAAAAATATTTTCAAGTTTCTATGAAATAATGAAACCTATTGAATTCTATTTATAATAGAGTTTTGAATTATTAAAATGAATTATTAAAGTATGAATTATTAAAGTGAATTATTAAAGTATGAATTATTAAAGTGAATTATTAAAGTATGAATTATTAAAGTGAATTATTAAAGTATAAATTATTAAAGTATGAATTATTAAAGTGAATTATTAAAGTTAAAGTAAAGTAAAAATAAAGTAAAGGTAAAGTTTAAGTATAGTAAAAGTATAAAACTATGTACGTATTATACGCGTATAAATATATATAATATTAATTTAAATTGTTATATATATTTAATAAAATAAAATATAAATATCTTTATCTTTATCATACTAGTTAAGTAATGAGTTGTCAAAAGTGGTTCTAGATATTTATAAAAGTTATATACGTTTTAATAATAAAGTTCTTTTTAAACTGAAAACGTTTTTGTACGTTTGAAACTAAATAGATCAATCGAGTCTTTATGAGATTCAATCTTCCACTATCCTTTGTCTAGTTCTCAATGATTGACAATTTGTTCTTATTTATAAATTACTTTACCATTTTCCGAATATTGTTAAAATGGAAAGATTTCTCAAATCAACGTGGGCCTTTCAACAGAGACTTGTAATCATAATTTAATATATCTGATAATTCAATCAGTTGATCTTATCTTCTAATTCCATTGATAAACATTTTGAAACAGATACAATCATATAAAGTATTTAATATAATATTTCATTTACGTTTCAAGTTATAATATATATACACATATACATATATAATCATATTCGTTTAATGGTTCGCGAATCGTTGGAACTTGGTCGAAGTTGAATGAATGTATGAACATAGTTTAAAATTCTTGAAATTTAACTTAACAAATATTGCTTATTGTGTCGGAAACATATAAAGATTAAAGTTTAAATTTGGTTGGAAATTTCCGGGTTGTCACAGTACCTACCCGTTAAAGAAATTTCGTCCCGAAATTTAAGTGGAAAGGTCGTGAATGATAATAAGTATGTTTTCATGATACATACGGGCTGAAAATTAGAGTTTTATCATCAGCGAATAATTTGGATAAACAATCCATTTATATGAAGAGTACGAATGAAGCTAACATAGAAGAGTGAAATGAGTAAGTGTAGATTCATCTTATCATTTGACGTAGATATGATTGATTCCCAGATTTCAAGGGATTTGAAGAAAATCTTCTTAATAAGATTTGACTCTCCGGTAATCAAGGAAATTAGGATCCGCTTTAAATGCGATCGTCCATTTTAATTATTCTGTCGGAGATTTTCTTATAAATTCACCTCCTTCGTTTCCTTACAACTCACACCTTCTGTTGATGCATTTTATGCAAGTCCCTAGACATCTACCCACGTCCATTGCAGGTACAACAGTTTACAGGCCACCATGATTGCTCATTATTATCCTGTGTTTGTATGTGGTTACAGGAACTGCAGGAACGAGATTTAGATGTTTGACTATGTTAGACTTAGTCAGACGTACGAGTGAAGCCTCACTAGTACGGCTGACAGGCTCATACGCACGGTTGATGCTGAGCTAAGTCACAATTACAACCTAAATGAGAAGACACGAGTGAGTGATCACCCGTACGGCTGATGAAGCTAACTCGTACGTGTGATGAATGAATCGTATGGGTGAGTCAACAGCAGGGGTATATAAAGTCTTATGTTCTTCATTTTAGGTTAAGCCTCTTATTTGTTACACACACTCAGATCTAGTGAGCTCCTCCGATTCTCTCTCAGTCCAAATCACCCATGTGGTGAATAATAGCTCTAGGTGTTGATCTAATCACACTTGATTTAGTTGTGGTTTGACTAAATTAATCAAAAAAAACTTAACCTATTCACTAGAGGGTTTGATTCACTTATTCTGCCATTGTGTGAGTTAAATCTGTTGATTTCTAAGTTCCTAGTCATGTTTCATCACCTTCTATTCTTTCCCCCTCAACTCATATTTTAAAGTATTCATCAATATGCTCCATCCAGCTCTGATTCTCGATATACTTCTAACTTTCATATCGGTCATTCTTCTTTTTCATCTACCGCCGGAAGAATCTATTTACTTCTACTATACTCTTGGGTTTATAGTGTTTCTAGTTCTCCCGTGTCTTTATATTGCTATATGCATCGATATATGGTTTATAATTTCTGGTTTGTCGTTGTGCTTTATATGTTCCCTTATATTTCAAAGTCTCTGCTTCTGTCTTCTATAATCATTATCATTCACAGTTAATGCTCTCTTTTATTTGCTGCAATTTATACCCCAATTTCTATTTCGGAGTTTTGTCCTTTCGTTTCTTCTTCTTGCGATTAAGCACCGCTTGTAATGGTCCAGAATTCACAGATATGAATTTCGGAATGAACATTATTAATGTTCTAGGAAGGAAATTGTGATGGCACGATCTTGACTTGTCAAATTACTAGAATACCTTGGAAAAGGCCGAATCATCAAGAAATATTTTTTTGATATTTTAGAGGTTAAATAGAATACAAGAGTCGTATAACATGGCACATGATGATGTTATGATCTGTGAATCATCACGTTCCATTTAGAAACTCAGCATGACTTACTGTAATATAATCACATTGATCAAGTGTCATTATATTATACTAATTCATGCTTCAGTTCTCAACACTACTTCAAAATATTCCTATTTTAAACTTGAATCTTTCAGAATTTAGAAACTAAAATAGTTTCTTTTATGATGTAATACAGATAGCGCGAAGAGGTAAATGATTTCAAATAAGAAGAATTAAGAAAATATCTTCAGAAATATGGAGGATATTTATAATGAAAGATATGATGATATTTTAGAATTTCTAATATCAGAGGATGATGAAGAATATTGTCCGCAGGGGTTTAGAGTCAGGAGCATGGTATTCGTTAATGACTTCAGCAGGTACTGAATCATTTGGATCCTTTAAAGTCAAGGTTCAGTCTTTGTAATTTGTCCACAGCCTCCTTCCTACTTTGCTCAATCCGTTTTCCAGTTCCAAAACTTCTCTTTTTCTGCGCTTTGACAGCACACTTCATCATTATCATCCAGCTTTTACCATTTAAAGTCGTTTATAGTTTTTGCTGCTTCATCAGCATTTTTTCCATTTTCGGAGAACCAATTCGTAGTTCGGAGTGTTTTTCAGAAACTTCACATTCAAATTAAGTCCAGAAGATAGACGTTATATATACACATATAACTGTTGGCGCAAACATGCTGCAAGATTTCAAAATACTGATTGCTAATTCCCAATGATTCGTATGGCAATTCTCATTACAAGATGCGAATGAGTAAATGATGGGGTTTCAATGAATAATTATGATGACTTTTTGGAGAGGCTAAAGTCAAAGGGTAATGAAGTTGTTGGTACATCTGCTAATAATATGGTGAAATGTAAAAGGTTCCCTGGTAACGATGGTGTATATCTCAAGGTTATAATAAGGTTAGTCTGACTGAAAATTCGAAGTTGACTTGCTGGAGCTGTGACAAAACTGGCTACTTTGAATAGGAGTCGCAAAGTTATTTTTGCTAATAAATGCCAAAGAATCTGACGCGGATACGTTGTTTAAACTTTTACTTTGGTTTCAAGAATTTTTCGGGTACATAACTGTGGGTAACATGTGGTTGGATCATCATCTCGATTGCTCATCATTCGAAGTGTCTTCAGAAATTTTTGAAGGGTTTGAACACAGATTGTAATCGTTAACATACATTTGATGTTCTAACACAGTTTTGAAGTCAAAATATAGCTTGTGAAAGATGTAAGGATCTAAGAGTGATGATTTTGGTCATATCTCAAGTTAAATTTTGAGATTTCAAAATCAGAATATGTAATTAAATTTTGAATGAGTATGGTTGTTTTGATTTCTATAAAAGAATGTATATTGTTGTGAAAGTAGGGAGTATAATGGATGATTTGATGAATCAGATTCGAAGAATGTAACATATTAATTGTGAATTTATATATCTCTCGGGTATTACCTACCCGTTAAAAAAAAAATTCACAATTAATATTTTGTACAAAAGAATTTTATTACAGTCTTTATGAAAATATATATATGTATATTTTCTTCAGATGTAACATAGATTTAATGAGTTAATGTTAAATTAAACTCATTTAATTTACGGTTGAAACTAGAATTGAATAATCCCTAAAGGCTTTAAAAAGTACATAACTTTTACGCAGTATTTCTTTAATGACATTAAAATTATGAATCAATACTTCGTTATTTGTTGATGTATGGTGTTCGGTTCGTGGAATTCTTGTGAATTTTGCAAAGTACGAATGATGTTATCTGAAAAGTTTCGGGTACATTGATGATGAAAGTGTAAAATCAAATATATACTTGATTTATTATGAATTGGAATTTGTTGAATTGCGACAGAGATTGTAGTTAACGCTGGTTAAGTTGCGGCCGAAGGACGTACATTATTGCATATTTGTAATATGAATTAACCGAGTAGTTAAGATTCACACACAATAGCTTAGCACTGAAAGATTTATTTCAATATATATATATATATATATATATATATATATATATATATATATATATATATATATATATATATATATACATATAATTTCTTCAGAGGAAATGAGTTAATTCTTCATAACTCGTTGATACAATTTAAACGTTATTGATTCGTAATGATGTCCACAGTGATTCTTGAACTGACGGAGTTTGTGATGTTATCGGTGTTGTTGATTCGGATGTTGACTGTACTGACGATGCTGGTAACACTGATGGTACTATTGATGTTGTTGGTAAAGCAAGTTTAGCTTGTTAATCACACACCATTTTTGTCAGGGTTTCTACTCTTCCTTCCATCATTTTGGTTCGCTTAACTGATTTATGGTTAGGGCTAGATTAGATAATCTCTAAGACTTTAGAGATTACATAATCGCCGCGGAATGTTTCTCCAATGAAGTTATGAATTAATACTTCGTCAGTTATTGTTGTTGGTACTCCTTGGTATCTATGGTGCGTATGACGTTGATGCTCGTGGGACAGATTGTGAAGTTGAGGTTTACGACGCGGTTGTGGTTGGAGGTGGTAATGGTACTGTTGGTGTTGATGATGGTGGTACTGGTTATGCTGCTGATGCTGCTGCTGGTGTTTGTAATCTCTGCACCATATTCTCCAAAGCCACTACCCGAGCGCGAAGCTCGTTGACTTCTTCTATTACACCGGGGTGATTGTCGGTTCGGACGAGCGGATAAATAAAATCTAAAATTTGATGTAATATATAATCGTGACGAGATACTCTGGAAATGAGCGAGAAAATGGTGTTTCGGACAGGTTCGCCGGTAAGTGCTTCAGGTTCTTCATCAAGAGGGCAATGTGGTGGATGGAAGGGATCACCTTCTTCTTGTCTCCAATGATTGAGGAGGCTACGAACCCATCCCCAATTCATCCAGAATAGGTGATGACTGATTGGTTGATCTATTCCGGTCACACTACTTTCGGAGCTTGAATGGGATTCCATTTCGGAATCTGAGTGACTTGAACTGATGACGAATTCCATTTCGTACGATTGGATAAAGGATTTTTTTTTCCGATATGAAATGATTTTGGCTAACGGATGGTATTCTAATTACATAGAATATATATATATATATATATATATATATATATATATATATATATATATATATATATATATATATATATATATATATATATATATATATATATATATATAGATCAAAAGATTTCGTAGATTACGGAGGACTTTGCGGGATATGTCAGGCAAAGTTTAAAGTAACAGATACGATAAGATATGATTTAGCAGATATGCTAAGATATGAATTTTTGTCTATACACTATTCATGAAATCAATACAGCAAGACGTGTCTTAGACTAAAAATGATAAGCAGGTAATTTTCTGAGGATGATAAGTAGTTAATTTTCGACACAAAATGATAAGCAAAACTTTTGACATGCAGATACGGTCGAAGTCCAGACTCACTAATGCATCCTATCGACTTATCAGTTAGACACACTAATGCAGACCTGGTTCGCTAAGACCACCGCTCTGATACCAACTGAAAGGACCCGTTCATATACATTATAAACGATTCACAATAGTTGATTACATTGCGAGGTATTTGACCTCTATATGATACATTTTACAAACATTGCATTCGTTTTTAAAAGACAAACTTTCTTTACATCGAAAATTGACAGGCATGCATACCATTTCATAATATCCACTATCCAACTATAAATTGATTTAATAATAATCTTTGATGAACTCAATGACTCGAATGCAACGTTCTTCGAAATATGCTATGAAAGACTCCAAGTAATATCTTTAAAATGAGCAAATGCACAGCGGAAGATTTCTTTAACACCTGAGAATAAACATGCTTTAAAGTGTCAACCAAAAGGTTGGTGAGTTCATTAGTTTATCATAATCATTTATTTCCATCATTTTAATAGACCACAAGAATTTCATTTCCAGTTCTCGTAAATATACGTCCCATGCAAAGAGACAAAAATAATCATTCATATGGTGAACACCTGGTAACCGACATTAACTAGATACATATAAGAATATCCCCATCATTCCGGGATCCTCCTTCGGACATGATATAAATTTCGAAGTACTAAAACATCCGGTACTTTGGATGGGGCTTGTTGGGCCCGATAGATCTATCTTTAGGATTCGCGTCAATTAGGATGTCTGTTCCCTAATTCTTAGATTACCAGACTTAATAAAAAGGGGCATATTCGATTTCGATAATTCAACCATAGAATGTAGTTTCACGTACTTGTGTCTATTTCGTAAAACATTTATAAAAGTTGCGCATGTATTCTCAGCCCAAAAATATAAAGGGTAAAAAGGCAAATGAAACTCACCATACTGTATTTCGTAGTAAAAATACATATAACGTCATTGAACAAGTGCAAGGTTGGCCTCGGATTCACGAACCTAAATTAATTATATATATTTATATGTTGGTCAATATTTGTCTAACAAATTAGGTCAAGTCATAGTGTACCACAATCCTAATGCTCGAGACTAATATGCAAAAGTCAACAAAAGTAAATTTGACTCAAAATAATTTCTAAAAATCTATACATGATTAATATATAGTTTAAATATCGTCGTTTTATATTTTTAAATATTTTAAAAAGATTTATTAGAGTAAATAATATAATTTATTTATTAATAAATAAAATTTTATATTAAATTTATATAATCAAATATACTTTTATATATATTAAGTAATAAAATTTATAGGGTTCATTTAATATCATAAAGATAATATGATAGGTATTATTAAAGTAAGTTATTACACGTAGTAAAATATGTTTGTATCACATATTTATTTGATAAAATAATATCTATAATGATAGTAAGTAAAAGTTGTATTATTTTGTAATAATAATTATTATTATAAAAATATCAATATTTATAATTACTAAGATGACATTATGATAAAACGATAATTCTAATTATGATAACTTTAATATTTACGATAATTTTTAATATTATCTTTAAAATAATAATTCTATTTAAAATAATAATAATAATGATATTTTATAGTAACAATGACATTTCTATTAAAATGATAATTTTTGTTAAAATGATAGTTTTAATACTAACGATACTTTTAATAATAATAGTAATGATAAAAATAATAAGAACGATAATTTTATCTAAATTAATATCTTATAATATTTTAATTTCATCATGATACTCTTACTCATTATTTCCTAATCGTTTCGTTTAACAGCTTTTAATCGTCTTTTATATCGTGTTCATAATAATGATAATAATAGTAATCAAAATATTTAGGTGTTACAATTATTTGTTTTAATTACACTAATATTAATAATGATAGTTACTATAATATTATTAACGATAATACTAATAATTATCTTAATGATAATATAGTAATAATAATAATAACAATAACAATAACCATTTTTAAATAATGATATATATATATATTAATAATGATAATAATAATAATAATAATAATAATAATACTAATAATAATAATAATAATAATAATAATGATAATGATAATGGGATAATAATAATAATAATACTAATTATAACTTTAACGATAATAATGATAGTAATAAAGAAAACAATTTTTAATGATAAATCCCTTTTATTGATAAAGATAATAATAATGATAATAATAAGATAAAACTAGAACGACGATAAAAACGACGATAATAATAATCATTTTTAATAAAAATATCGAAAATTCAATTGATTATAACTTCTAATCCGTTCATCGAAACCATTCGATATCTAAAGGAAAAGTTCTTAATTTTTCGCTAGCTTTCCAAGGACATGCATATCTTATACCTTATCTCAACCGCAAGTGTAACTAATTCAAGATTCAACCTAACCTGTCTAAGGGCAATATCAAAAGTATAAGCATGCATAATCCTAAATACTGGAGCACTAGTCAAGGATACACTATTAGTATGTAAAAGTTAAATTATGAGTACTCACGTATCAATATTGAGATTCAATATTGCAGGAAAGGTACGTAGACGCAACGGAAATGATAAACACTATATTGACCTCACGAGCATACCCATGAACCATACTCAATCACCTCTATAGCTATAACCCATAATTTCCTTAATCCTATCCTACTCGAAAAACAATTTCGAAATCACTCAGACAACACTCCGTCGTAATATTTTATGTATACTAATAATATCTTGAAATAATACGGAGTAAATATATATATGTAAATCGATTGAGAGAGTTTAGAGAAAAATATTTTCAAGTTTCTATGAAATAATGAAACCTATTGAATTCTATTTATAATAGATTTTTGAATTATTAAAATGAATTATTAAAGTATGAATTATTAAAGTGAATTATTAAAGTATGAATTATTAAAGTGAATTATTAAAGTATGAATTATTAAAGTGAATTATTAAAGTATAAATTATTAAAGTATGAATTATTAAAGTGAATTATTAAAGTTAAAGTAAAGTAAAAATAAAGTAAAGGTAAAGTTTAAGTATAGTAAAAGTATAAAACTATGTACGTATTATACGCGTATAAATATATATAATATTAATTTAAATCGTTATATATATTTAATAAAATAAAATATAAATATCTTTATCTTTATCATACTAGTTAAGTAATGAGTTGTCAAAAGTGGTTCTAGATATTTATAAAAGTTATATACGTTTTAATAATAAAGTTCTTTTTAAACTGAAAACGTTTTTGTACGTTTGAAACTAAATAGATCAATCGAGTCTTTATGAGATTCAATCTTCCACTATCCTTTGTCTAGTTCTCAATGATTGACAATTTGTTCTTATTTATAAATTACTTTACCATTTTCCGAATATTGTTAAAATGGAAAGATTTCTCAAATCAACGTGGGCCTTTCAACAGAGACTTGTAATCATAATTTAATATATCTGATAATTCAATCAGTTGATCTTATCTTCTAATTCCATTGATAAACATTTTGAAACAGATACAATCATATAAAGTATTTAATATAATATTTCATTTACGTTTCAAGTTATAATATATATACACATATACATATATAATCATATTCGTTTAATGGTTCGTGAATCGTTGGAACTTGGTCGAAGTTGAATGAATGTATGAACATAGTTTAAAATTCTTGAAATTTAACTTAACAAATATTGCTTATTGTGTCGGAAACATATAAAGATTAAAGTTTAAATTTGGTTGGAAATTTCCGGGTTGTCACAATAAGTACCCCGAGGAGCAAGATGACATATGGTTTAGATTTAAGCCTAATTTTTCTATTAGATTTGGTCGCCGTGAATTTTGTCTAGTAACGGGGTTTTTGTTTGGTACCCGTACGGATATGGCACATTACATCCCTAAAAATTATGAAAAAGAGACGGCTCCAATTAGACAACGTTTATTTCCGTCTATTAAAGAGAGCACAAACATTTTGATTGGTGATATTGAAAAGAAGCTTCTAAAAAGTAGTCGAGTTGGTGTTTCGGACGATGATGTGGTTCGACTAGCAATCATATTAGTTGTAGAGAGAGCTTTTATGGGTAAACAATCTGCCCATGTGGTGAACAAGAAGTTCTTATATTTAGTTGAAGATTTTTCAAGTGTTAATAAGTACCCATGGGGGTCTCGTATATGGGAACCGACTTACGAAGCGGTTAGTGAAGGGTTTGTTGTTCGGGAAAGCCAATTAGAGAGCGGCAAGGCGTACACTTTGGCGGGATTTATGTGGGCATTTAAGGTAACGACATGTTTGATTTCAAATAGTTTTATTATTTAAAGATAATATATATATTGATATTGTTTAAACAAAAATGATTTGTAGATTTGGATCCTCGAGGCTTACCGTCGTACCATTAAATCCTTTGCTACAAAAATGGACAAGAATGGAGTACCGAGGGCTCTTTTTTGGAAGCGTACAACAGCGGAGACTTTTGGAATCTCAGATTACATTAAACTCTTAGATATTCAGGTCAGTGGGCTTTAATATTTGGAATTACCATTGACTGGTAAATGACTGTTGAAACAGAGAGGAAATGGCAAGGACGCAAGACCCTTCCTGCGTCCTTGCATCTTTGGTAAGCGTGGTCGCAAGGTTGTACTTGCGTCTTTGCGTACGTGCTACTTTGGAGACGCAAAGAGTTGTTTGCGTCCTTGCGTCTGTTTGACCAGAAAAGTTCCAAGTATTTTTTGTTATCTTGTGTATAAATTCGTGTTTGATTATGCAGGATGATTGTCCCAAGAACAAGAGACCAATACGTGGTCTCTTCCCCACTGATACAGAGAAGGAGTGTCAATGGTGGATTGATAGTGACGCGTTATTTCTTGGAACTTTAGTTGAACAGGAGATCCAGCAAGAAGAAACCCCAATAATTCCAGAAACTGTAGAGGAGACACAGACACAGACACAGACACCAACACATCAAAATACCGAGGTACAAGAATTACATCGTGTGGTAGCGTTGTTGACCGAGCGGGTATCCAAAACTGAAAAAGAATTTAAAGAGCGGTTGGACAAAGTTGAAAATGAATTAAGTGAATGTAAAAGGAAATTGTCGGAATACGAAGAAAACCCTTTTCCAGAGCAAGAGTATCCGGTATATTAAAATTTATTAATTATTTTTATTTTTTGCATTTGAATATTTGTTCTCAATGAATTTATATAATTTTTATTTGTTATTTGCTTAGGACGATACGTATTATGAGAAATCTTTCTCTGACAATGAGATTGTCAACCCTTCTCCGATGCAAATACGACGTGAAATAAGAGAAAGACGACCCACGCGTGCATTAAGGTCCCCGTTTACTTCACCTGGATATAGAAAACCAATTGAGAAGGTAAATTGCTGCATTATAATATTTTAGTTGTGTTTTTTTTTTTAAAAAAAATGCATAAATATTTGGTGTTCTTGACTCACTGATGTGGACACAAGGTTATGCTTGCGTCCTTGCGCTTCGTGGACGCAAAGTTTGTCTTGCGTCCTTGCGCTTTGTGGACGCAAAGTTAGTATTGCGTCCTTGCGTCTGTTGTTTTTATTAACCAGATTTCCTGTTTTGCACAGCTGTCCAGACATGTCATTGAGAAGGTGGAAAACATGAATGCGATCAACCTAGATACAGAAGAGCAATGTGTGGATGAGCAAATGGTTGATCAGAAAGCTATTGATGGACAACATGATGCTATGGTAGTTGATAATGTTGCCCCTGGTGAAACAGAAGGACCAAAGAATGTAAGTGGTAAGGATGTGAAGGTGACTTTTAAGAGAAAAAGGAAGGAAAAGGACTGGGCTAGTGAAGAAGAAATCTTTGCCATGATCGACAGACTTATCAATGATCAAGGTTGTCTTAAACCACCACCCACTGGAGCATGGAGAGATCAGAGAAAGCATGCACCCCCTGCAAAAGATCCCACGACAATTATACAGAGCAAGCAAGAGACACGTTGCATGTTCATCTTTCAAAGTGATCAGTTCATTTACCTTGGTTCGGAGTTTTGGATTCGCTTGTTGGGGTTAGGAGAGGCAGGATATTTGGAGAACTTGGTGAGTGATCTTCTTAATGTTTTGTTTATGACATGAATTATTGTGTTAATATCTTAAACTGTCTTCTTAATTTGTAGCACATTGATGGCTGGGCTACATTTCTTTTAAGATATCGTCAGAGATTTCTCCCCAGAGCAAGCCAGATGTTTAACACTCCTGAGTTACCACATGAGGTGGTTAAAGCAAGTTCTCTATGGACAATTATGCCATCTGGATTCCTGGCTCAGCTTGCAAACTTTAAAGAATTTTGGGGATTAAGTCAGAAGGAGAAGGAGGAGAGGTTGAAGCAAAAGGAGGAGAAGTTGAAGCAGGCCAAGGCCAAAGATCCTAATTTCAAAGAGAATGAAGGGTTCACTACCTTAGGGTACCAAATTACACTTATATAATTGCTCTTGGGGATGGTAGTGATGAAATGTATCCAGCTTGGTCTTCATGTGATCAGGTAAGCATTTTAATTTTCAATCTGGTGTTGATTAAAATTAGTGATCAGTTGATGTTTTTTGTAAACTAGAACAGGCGCAAGGTATATCTTGCGACCTTGCGTCTCGTTATTTACTTGGACGCAAGGTTAGTCTTGCGACCTTGCGTCTTTTATTTTGCTAAGACGCAAGGTTAGTCTTGCGACCTTGCGTCTTCGTGTTATTTGGACGCAAGGTGAATTTTGCGTCCTTGCGTATGTGTTGTTTTCTGACTAAACGTTCTTTCTGTTTCAGATCTTGATCCCAGTACACTTTAGAGTCCCAGAACATTTCTTGCTGCTATCATTAAAGTTAGAAGAAATGAAAGTTTATGTGTACGACAGTTTACCCGGTCTTGCTAGTGAACAACTACAACATGTTGTCACAATGATGTGTGAAAACTTGCCCGTCTACTTGCACGCGATTGACTACTATAACAAGACGCCAGAATCACAGCTTGAAGATTACTACCAAAACAATGAGAGTATGGAGTTGATGATTGAATCTGGGCGTAATGTGCCAGTGCAGGCAGGTGAAACCGGTGACTGCGGTGTTCGGGTGTGCATCCATATGGAGAGACTGGTGTTTGCACAGGAGGGGCTTGATGACATTGGAGATCCAAAAAAGGCTGCACAGGAATATAGGAACAGAATGGCAAGGACGTTCTTCCGTGCACGTTTTGATACACTACCACCACCACCAGACGAAAAAGATGCGACAAGGGATGCTAAAAAGGCTGCACAGGTTGTTTGATTGTACCCTTGTTGATATGTATATGTGTTGTTTGAACTTGTTGTTTGTATATGATTACAAGTACTTACTAGTGAAATGTCCCGTTCTTATTGATTAAAAACGTTCCATATTAATTGATTTCGTTGCGAGGTTTTGACCTCTATATGAGACGTTTTTCAAAGACTGCATTCATTTTAAAACAAACCATAACCTTTATTTCATCAATAAAGGTTTAAAAAGCTTTACGTAGAATATCAAATAATGATAATCTAAAATATCCTGTTTACACACGACCATTACATAATGGTTTACAATACAAATATGTTACAACAAAATAAGTTTCTTGAATGCAGTTTTTACACAATATCATACAAGCATGGACTCCAAATCACGTCCTTATTTAAGTATGCGATAGCGGAAGCTCTTAATAATCACCTGAGAATAAACATGCTTAAAACGTCAACAAAAATGTTGGTGAGTTATAGGTTTAACCTATATATATATCAAATCGTAACAATAGACCACAAGATTTCATATTTCAATACACATCCCATACATAGAGATAAAAATCATTCATATGGTGAACACCTGGTAACCGACATTAACAAGATGCATATATAAGAATATCCCCATCATTCCGGGACACCCTTCGGATATGATATAAATTTCGAAGTACTAAAGCATCCGGTACTTTGGATGGGGTTTGTTAGGCCCAATAGATCTATCTTTAGGATTCACGTCAATTAGGGTGTCTGTTCCCTAATTCTTAGATTACCAGACTTTATAAAAGGGGCATATTCGATTTCGATAATTCAACCATAGAATGTAGTTTCACGTACTTGTGTCTATTTTGTAAATCATTTATAAAACCTGCATGTATTCTCATCCTAAAAATATTAGATTTAAAAAGTGGGACTATAACTCACTTTCACAGATTTTTACTTCGTCGGGAAGTAAGACTTGGCCACTGGTTGATTCACGAACCTATAACAATATATACATATATATCAAAGTATGTTCAAAATATATTTACAACACTTTTAATATATTTTGATGTTTTAAGTTTATTAAGTCAGCTGTCCTCGTTAGTAACCTACAACTAGTTGTCAACAGTTAGATGTACAGAAATAAATCGATAAATATTATCTTGAATCAATCCACGACCCAGTGTATACGTATCTCAGTATTGATCACAACTCAAACTATATATATTTTGGAATCAACCTCAACCCTGTATAGCTAACTCCAACATTCGCATATAGAGTGTCTATGGTTGTTCCGAAATATATATAGATGTGTCGACATGATAGGTCGAAACATTGTATACGTGTCTATGGTATCTCAAGATTACATAATATACAATACAAGTTGATTAAGTTATGGTTGGAATAGATTTGTTACCAATTTTCACGTAGCTAAAATGAGAAAAATTATCCAATCTTGTTTTACCCATAACTTCTTCATTTTAAATCCGTTTTGAGTGAATCAAATTGCTATGGTTTCATATTTAACTAGAGTTTATGAATCTAAACAGAAAAAGTATAGGTTTATAGTCGTAAAAATAAGTTACAAGTCATTTTTGTAAAGGTAGTCATTTCAGTCGAAAGAACGACGTCTAGATGACCATTTTAGAAAACATACTTCCACTTTGAGTTTAACCATAATTTTTGGATATAGTTTAATGTTCATAATAAAAATCATTTTCTCTGAATAATAACTTTTAAATCAAAGTTTATCATAGTTTTTAATTAACTAACCCAAAACAGCCCGCAGTGTTACTACGACGGCGTAAATCCGGTTTTACGGTGTTTTTCGTGTTTCCAGGTTTTAAATCATTAAGTTAGCATATCATATAGATATAGAACATGTGTTTAGTTGATTTTAAAAGTCAAGTTAGAAGGATTAACTTTTGTTTCCGAACAAGTTTAGAATTAACTAAACTATGTTCTAGTGATTACAAGTTTAAACCTTCGAATAAGATAGCTTTATATGTATGAATCGAATGATGTTATGAACATCATTACTACCTTAAGTTCCTTGGATAAACCTACTGGAAAAGAAAAAAATGGATCTAGCTTCAACGGATCCTTGCATGGCTCGAAGTTCTTGAAGCAGAATCATGACACGAAAACAAGTTCAAGTAAGATCATCACTTGAAATAAGATTGTTATAGTTATAGAAATTGAACCAAAGTTTGAATATGATTATTACCTTGTATTAGAATGATAACCTGCTATAAGAAACAAAGATTTCTTGAGGTTGGATGATCACCTTACAAGATTGGAAGTGAGCTAGCAAACTTGAAAGTATTCTTGATTTTATGTAACTAGAACTTGTAGAATTTATGAAGAACACTTAGAACTTGAAGATAGAACTTGAGAGGGATCAATTAGATGAAGAAAATTGAAGAATGAAAGTGTTTGTAGGTGTTTTTGGTTTTTGGTGTATGGATTAGATATAAAGGATATGTAATTTTGTTTTCATGTAAATAAGTCATGAATGATTACTCATATTTTTGTAATTTTATGAGATATTTCATGCTAGTTGCCAAATGATGGTTCCCACATGTGTTAGGTGACTCACATGGGCTGCTAAGAGCTGATCATTGGAGTGTATATACCAATAGTACATACATCTAAAAGCTGTGTATTGTACGAGTACGAATACGGGTGCATACGAGTAGAATTGTTGATGAAACTGAACGAGGATGTAATTGTAAGAATTTTTGTTAAGTAGAAGTATTTTGATAAGTGTATTGAAGTCTTTCAAAAGTGTATAAATACATATTAAAACACTACATGTATATACATTTTAACTGAGTCGTTAAGTCATCGTTAGTCGTTACATGTAAGTGTTGTTTTGAAACCTTTAGGTTATTGATCTTGTTAAATGTTGTTAACCCAATGTTTATAATATCAAATGAGATTTTAAATTATTATATTATCATGATATTATCATGTATGAATATCTCTTAATATGATATATATACATTAAATGTCTTTACAACGATAATCGTTACATATATGTCTCGTTTAAAAATCATTAAGTTAGTAGTCTTGTTTTTACATATGTAGTTCATTGTTAATATACTTAATGATATGTTTACTTATCATAGTATCATGTTAACTATATATATATTCATATATATGTCATCATATAGTTTTTACAAGTTTTAACGTTCGTGAATCACCGGTCAACTTGGGTGGTCAATTGTCTATATGAAACATATTTCAATTAATCAAGTCCTAACAAGTTTGATTGCTTAACATGTTGAAAACATTTAATCATGTAAATATCAATTTCAATTAATATATATAAACATGGAAAAGTTCGGGTCACTACAACTAGTAGGTCTATATAAATGTGACTCTGATGGGAAAGAATAGACTGTAAGAGTAGCAGTATGCAGAAAGATGGACAATCTTGTGATTTGACCAGGGTTTGGAAGAAAGATGGACTATATTGCGACCTTGCGTCTGTCTTAATGAGGTCGCAAGGTCTAACTTGCGACCTTGCGTATGTGCAAAAGGTCGCAAGGGATATCTTGCGACCTTGCGTATGTGCAAAAGGTCGCAATTGCTATGATTGGACTCAAGGTTTAATGATAGCATACATAAACCAAAATATAGATTATTATTACACATAACATAGATAAACTTCTAGAATTTATTACAACGAGAAGATATGACATAAAAAACATACAATAGGAAAATAAACCGAAACTTGGAGATTGGTTTACTAATTATCGCTCCCTAGATTGCACGTTGCATAAAACTGAGACTGATAAGCATGAAACGCTTCTTTGTCAGTGAGTTTCTCCTTACCCTTCTTCGACTTTGAAGTTGAGGCCGATGTTTTTACTACCCTTTTAGTGGTTGGTTCACTAGTTCGATCGACTGAAGATTTGCATGTATCCCTACCATGACCTGGTTCTTTGCAACGAGTACATGTTCTTACTGTTTTTTCAGTGTCTTCACCCGTTGACGGATGACGTTTTGTTGATTTTGGGCGTCCGGGAGCTCTTTTCGGCTTAATGGGAGGGTTTACAATTGGTAGGACGTTGGGCCCCGGATCCGACCATTCAGACCGATGGGGCAAAGGAAGGATGTGTTCCATATACGTACTTATATAAGTTTCTGTCGTGAACCAATGAGATACAAATTGAGTAACATCAGCTACTCCAAACAGTCGTGCTACTGTAATAACATGTCCGCAAGGTATGCCTGATCCCTGCCACTGCCCACATGAACAAACTTTATCTGCTAGATTAACGAGGCCATTTTTTCGTCCATCGCGCACTTCTACTAGATTGTTTGTCGATGGAATTGCTTGCCATCTTCTTGACTTTTTCATCCTCTTGGCTAGTTTATGTTCAGCATATGGAGTAACAGTTGAAGTAAGACTAACCGATTGGTTGCGATGTTTGAAATACCAATCTTGTACCGAAGCGCGAAAAAATTCCAATAACATGCAAACAGGTAGTTTTCAAGCATGTACGGATAATGCATTAACAGACTCTACATTGTTGCTAGTAAGGTATGAATACCTAACATGTTACGCTCTACTTCTAGACCATTTGTGGAACCCGACATCACTTAAAATTTTGTAAGACGCTTTCAATCTTCTTCGAAATACATCAAGACGATCCTCAAAATCCGACGCACGATAAGCTTTGACCATTTTCCAATAATGCCATTCAAAATATTTGAATTTGTTCGATTTACTTTTAATACTTGCAAACAAATGACGAGCGCAGAAACAGTGAAATGCTTCGGGGAACACGGTTGAAACAGCATGTGCTATTGGCAAACCTCGATCCGAAATAAAAGTAAGCTCTGACATACGATCACCCATTCCCCAAGTCATCAAATGGTCTCGTAGGTTGCCCAAAAACCAATCCAAAGACTCGTTTGTCTCACCGCCAGCAATTCCATAAGCCAATGGCAAAATTCCATTATTGCCATCCATCGCAACAACAACTAAATTTGTACCCAAATATTCTGCCTTCAAATGCGCTCCATCGACGATGATTATCGGGCGACAATGTTGAACAAATGATTGAATCTGTAGGAATGAACAATGTTAAAACAAATATGTTTTTAATTTTTTAATCGATACGCAAGGAACGCAAAATTTAAAATATACATATTAAATGGTAATAGTGATACTTACAACTACGCCAAGGGAATAATAACACATCAGAAATCTATTTTCTTTGTCTGTGATCAAATTCGTTACGCTTCCGGGGTTGTGAATCTTAATGTTATGTAGGTAAATTGGAAGCATTTGGTACGACTCTTCACTACTCCCACGAAGCATCTGTAATGTATGAAATTTGGCCCTCCATGCTTGATTGTAAGATATGCTGACACCAAATCGGCTGCCTATATCCACACGTATATCGTTTGCTTTATATTCTCGGTTTGCAGATTTGAATGAATCCACAAGCATACTACCCAACACCTTTTTGGTTGCATGTTTATTATTTCCCATAATTAGTGTGCGTGAGCATGTGTGTACGTCATGCAGTTTCTTTACCATAAAGTTTTCAGTGAATTGTATTCTGTAAGCACTACATTTCCACTCACAGTTTAGCAACACACATTTAGCGGTGTATCGGGATTTGTCTGACTTTACAGGCTTTATTTGGAAGTTTTCTTTAAGACATTTTGTAAATAGGGTGTTTATAAACTCTTCTTTGTTCAAGAAAGTTTGACGGACTTTAATTAAATCTGACACCCTATACGTGGTTGGTATTTCAGTCGTCTGTTCGCGCGCTTCCTCATGCTGACTCAAAAGAGTTGGCATATTCCAGAACGGATCTTGCTTTTCTTCTTCATATTGGAATTCTGCGTCTCCGTCTTTTCCTCCATCTGAATCACTATCTTCGACAAGAGGTACCTCAAACGGGTGGTCTAATTCTTTAATTTTACATACGTTTTCAAGACCATAGTTATGCAAATCAAACTCTTCTGTGTTAGGAAGTGGCAATTCAGGTTCTTCCGCTTCCAAATTGTTGCTTGCAAGGTTTTCTTCGGTATCATTTTGTAGTAATAATTGTTGTGGTTGGTGTTTTGGTGGTTTTGGTGATTTTGGTTTTTTTGGTGTGGGTGTTTCTTGGTTTTGTTGTAGTAGTGGCTGGTTTGTCGAGAATTTTATTTCTGGAATCCGTTGTGGCTGATGCATTATTACTCTATCGACAATATAAATATCAATAGGAGCATTTACAATTGCATATTGTAAAAACTCTAGAAAGTCTTCATCATCATCAGTAATATCAAAAACTTGAATATTAAAAACGTATCTCATTGAAACAGCTGCATTCGGTGGGAATTGAATCTTTTTAAGAACATTTTTAACAATATTCTCCGATTCATTGGTTTTACGGGCGCAATTGGGAGTCTTAACCGAATTCTAAAACAATCTCGTGGCATATATATGGGTATGTTGTTAGTGTACTCAAAAGAACCCCCACAACATATATTAACAACAAATTTATCATCATTAACACAATTCATAATGACAAAATTAGTGAAAAAGTGGTTAAAATAGTACCTTAACGTGGGTATAAGCTCTGCATTGAAAAATTTTGAAATATTTATGAGACTGTGATTTCAAAGTCTCAGGGTCAATCTATATATAGGGACATAATATTATCCGTAAAAATCTAGGATATCTGACGAAATCTTATCCACAAAATCGTATTTCTGATCAGATAAGCTCGCAAGCTCCCAAGACGCAAGGACGTAAACTTGCGCCTTGCGAGGGCAACTCGCAAGCCTCCTTGCGTCTTGCGAGGGCAATCCGGCAATTTTTTTTTTTTGTGCTCCAGCGCAAGAAACTACATGGGAATGAGCATTTTGGCTATAATCCCTTAAATCTTTGACAGGTGTTTAGTTCGACTCGAGTTGCGCTTCAACGACATCATCGTTAACCACGAAATAATTTTACAAACTAAACGCAATAAAATAATTGAAAACTGAACTCCCGGCGCGAAACGAGGGCTCGAAAACTAGTTTCAACCATTTATACCGTAAGTATTACAGATTAACTAGGATTCTAAGTTATACTACCTAATTGAGAATCCGATTTGTTCACAATATCAGTATGTTATATATACTTCACGTTGTTAGTGGTTGTTAACTAAAATGCGAAACTGAAAGTTGAAAGCGAATTTTGAAACCTACACATGAAACTGAAAATTGAATTGTGAAACGGAAAACTGAAAATTAAAACGCGAAACTGAAAACTACATGTGAAACTGAAACCTGAAATGTCAAATTGAAAAATAAAACACGAAACGATAAAATGAAATGCAAAACTGAAAATTAAAACGTGAAACTGTTAAAAAAATAGATTACTTTTTAAAACGAGTCCTACCTGGCCTAACCCATTTAACCATTGATCTGTTTCAACCAAAACCTTTTGATCTGTGACTCAATGTAACTTGACCCAACCCGACCATTTGTCGCGTATTATATGAAACCAATTAACTTGATCTTTCTTTTTTGAACGGCAAAATTTTCATTAACAAACACTCCCTAGCATCGCGCTAAGGGAGAAAAAATCAACGGAATTACAACGATTTCAATTTGAAACCAATTGACCTCTATTTTTAAGTCAATTAAAAGAATGTAATCTAGTGACATTAATTTTGTAATCTTTTAGTTTTTATTTTATAAAATTTTTTCGGGGTTTCATCCCCTTTATCGAAAAAAATCTAGTGACATTCAAAAGAGTACATTTTCTTGACTAATTATCGTTAGAGACTATGCAATTTCAAAATCGTCAAATCACCCGTTTAACAATTATCGCCAATAGAGAATTCTTCTATTTAAGTTTGCTGCTGCCGATCTTTGGTTGGTTGCCTTCAGTATGTTAGCATATATTTATTTTCTTTATGATTCTTATTCCAATAATTATCATTGTCATATCAATCTAACATCAAGTACGCTTAGCCGAGATACGTTTTTGGTAAGCCTGACAAACGGGTCGGGTTGGATCAAAACCCAAATAGGTTTGGGTCGAAACGGGTCATAGGTCAAAACGGGTCATGGGTCGAACGGGTCTCAAAATTCAAATGGGTCGAACGGGTCGGGTCCAAACGGGTTGGGTCAGGTCGAGACCCATTTTTCCTTAGAAAACTTTTTCCTATAAACAATAATTTTTTAAAAATTTTCTATTATTATTATTTTTAAAAGTATTATTTTTCAAAAAATTTATTGTTATTCTTTTATATTTTATTACCTTTCAAACAAAAAATAATTTTTTGTTTATATTAATTTTTTTCTAAATTTAAAGTCTTTTATTTTTAATTAAAATGAGTTGAAAACGAATTTCAACAGGTCTAGATGGACATTTTAATAAATTAACGGACTAAATATGGGGAGGGGCGGAAATGGCTTGGAGCAAGTGGAGTCACCCGCCCCCAGTGAAAAAAAATTTTAGTGCAAAAAAATTTGAGTTTTTTTCGTTTTGAACCCAGTGAATTTTTTTTTTTTTTTTTTTTGCTAAAAGTCTTTATATTTTGCCCCTAAAGTCTTAAGATTTTGCCCCAAATCCTTCAAATTTTTTTTAAAGACGTTCAAATTTGGCAAAAAAAAACTTCAAATTTTGTTTAAAAAACCTTCATATTTTGACCAAAAAAATTCCTAAGCTTTTATTTTTTTTGCCTCCAGTGAAAAAAGTGTCTATTTCCGCCACTGAATATGGGTCCATTTTAGACTCATTCCCTTTGTTTTCTCGAGACCCATTGAACCCACTTAGTTGACTCAATGGATCTATTTTATGTTATATGAGTCTTGATTGTCAGGTACGAGTAACTGAGATACGGTTGTCTAGAATTAGAATGTGAAAAAGAGTAAATAGATCCATAACTTCAAGATATTTACTCATATAAATTAGAAGTTAACTTAACCATCTTAGGCACACTGAATATTTATATTTCTTTAATTATATTTCAGTTAAGTATATATAATCTCCCATAGATTTACAAAAAATCAATGTGTATGCTGCATATATATACAGAAGAAGCACAGGCCCAAAGAAGCACCATTTCTGCACCTTCTTTTTTTTTTCCTGTGCTATTTAATGCATCTACCAACAGTTGTTACATTTTTCAGTTCTCTTTTCATGTTGACGTTATCTTTTTCTTTTAATTCCCTTTTTTGTGCAAGTGGAATGCATGTGTAAATGCATGAGAACAAATTGAGAAAGCTCTACACGTTTGGCAAAAATATACCCCTTTTTTCTGCTAAAATGTACTACTAATAATAATTAATAATAATAATAATAATAATAATAATATTTGAGGCGGCTCAACGCGCTTTCGATGGAGCCCTTCGATCTTCCTTGGAGCGTATTGTTACTGCTTCAGGGCCTGGGTTTGGTGATTGGCAGTGGCGGCTTGCCACCTTGCCATTTGCATTTGGAGGGCTTGGTGTTTTTTCTGCGGGAGATGTTCGTCATTATGCTTTTCTGGCTTCTCGATTACAGTCTGCTGGGTTGCAGACCAAGCTCCTGCGTCATGCGGGTATTGTTGGTCTTGGTCGTGCTTTTGAAGACGCATTGGGTCTGTTTAATAAAACGGTTGGGTTTGATATTTTAGGTAATCCGAGTGAGGTCGCTGCCCCAATACTCATGAAGAAATTGGCAGATGTTTATTTCACAAAGGTTACCGCTTCTGCAGAATCCTCTTTTTCGTTATCTCCCCGACAATCGGCCTTATGGAAATCACAGCAGGGTGATCACACCTCTGATTAGCTAAGGGCAGTCCCTATTTTGGGGTTGGGTCAGACGATGAACGCAAAGACTTACCGATGTGTGTTGTGCTACCGGTTGGGTGTCCCATTGTTCTCTATCTCGACGGCATGCTCTGCCTGTTCAAGGGTTTTTACTGGGGATATTTTTGGGGATCACGCGGTGTCTTGTGCTGGTGTGGTGGGTATTAAGCATCGACATAATGTTGTTCGGGATTCACTTGTTGATGTTTGTTATCGATCTGGGATTTCAGCGAGGAAGGAGGTTGACATTGGGTTGTCTGGAGAGAACGACAGAGCCCTCAGATCTGCAGATGTGTTACTTTATTCCTGGGATTGTGGTCGCGATGTTTGTGTTGACTTAACAGGGTCTTCTCCTTTGACATAGTCTGGGCTTTCTGACTTTGTCCCTGGACGTGCTGTGGTTGATGCGGCTCGTCGGAAGCGGGTCAAGTACGGATCTAGCTGTCAGGCGATTGGTTATGGTTTCATTCCTTTCTCATTTTCTTCCCTTGAGAAATTAGAAATGGAGGCTGTTTCTTTGCTAAAGCGGGTTCAGAAGAGTTCGATGGCTCAAGATATTGGTGCCGGTGCTGCTGCTCATATTTTTACTAGGATAGGTTTTACTATTGCTAGAGGTGTGGGGGCCCAGATTGTCTCTAGGCTTCCCACTAATTTTTTGTAAGTTTTAAAACTTTTAAGTTTATAATAATAATAATAATAATAATAATAATAATAATAATAATAATAATAATAATAATAATAATAATAATAAAGCCCTTCAATACAATTACCAATGATCACCTCATTATCCATTTTACAAAGTTAAAGCTCTCTTTTGCAATTGGAACATATGACACAAAACTTATATGGCCTGGATTTCAATTCATATTTTTATACCAGAAACATCATATCAAGAAAATTTTATTTTTAAAAGGGTGCATGATATGGATGTATTTTTAATTAATTAATTAATTAAACCCTTGAATCCTTTGATTGCTTTCTGTCTTTCTAGCTTGTCTCCTTGTCTTTCTTTAGAGCTACCTTCATCTTTCCTGATGACATTAGCAGTGGTGTAGTACCAAATTCTTTTTCACTTGCTCCCATTCAAAAACACAATTATATCAATATGATGATCACTATCTAGTACACTTCATATCATGTAGTATATACATACTCATACATTCATGTAGATGATGATGATGATGATGATGATGATGATGATGATGATATATCATTGTGGTCTTCCCAATGTAAACTCCAGATTAGGCTTCTTAGGAGTTGATGAGCTCACTTCTGATAATCTCTCATAACTTAAACCTTCTGAATTCATTTCTTTCTGATAAATCAATTCATGGAAATTTTATCAATAATTAATAACCCTTGATACACAATTATGTGTATGTGCATTTTCAGTAAAGAAAGTTGTAATGCCTTATTTGTGTTAATTTCTAACAGTATTAATTAACAACCTAATTTACAAAGCTGTTAACAAAACATATTGGTATCGTGTAAATTGTAACACTCTTTAATTAGCATATTTTCTAGCTTTTAATTAGTTCTATATTTGTTAGCTTTAATTAGCTTAAAGAAAGGCATAAATGACCTTTAAATATTTTGGTGATTTGACTCAGCTTTTCAAAAGCATTGGTGTTTCTTTCTTTCATTCTACCCACTTTGCATAACATTCTCATGAAATTTGGAATATATTTAAATATTCCCATGCAAAGCATAAAGCTAGTAATATCACACACATAATAGAATGTATCAAAAGTGGTGAAAGTAGATTTACTTATTAAACTATATGGTATGATTATTTTGTAGATTAACAAGAATTAAATATGCATGTCTACCTCAAGAGATGGTTTGTTTGCTTCAGAATCTCTATGTTCTCCATGCAACCAAGCTTCCCTGCAACAAATTAAGATCAGCATATGAACAAAAATATTAGAAATCAAGGCACATAAAGAATGTTAGCTATCTTCCATTGTATTGTTTATATATACCTTTTGTTATATATACCATTATTGTTATAATTATTATACTCCGTAATATATAATATATAATAGAATAATATATATATATATATATATATATATATATATATATATATATATATATATATATATATATATATATATATATATATATATATATATTTATACACACAAACACAATATTACACGGTTCAAAGTGAGTGTCACATGCACTTATTATTTTACTTTACGGTTTTACCTCTTACCTTTTTACCTACGTTTTAGTCCTGCATGTTTAAAGTAAGGGTACGAATGAACTTTACCTTCTTAGTCTTATCTATTTATGAAACTGGACAATTAATTTAAGACATTTTAAAAAGAATACTGGACAATAAGTTAGGGACTGAGGAGGGAGTATAATAAAACTAAAATCAAACCCACTTGAAATCCCATTAACCATGCATGCAACACCAAGATAAAATAAAACAGAGAAAAAGTACAAATAGAGCAGATTTTACATCCACTGATTTTCACAAAAGGGCTTAGCTAGCTTTGACACTAAGTTTAACAAGTATCTAGCAGGTCCTACTACATGAAGCCCACAAATCAAAGGGAGGAGATATGTTCAAAATATGAAAGAAAGGCATGAAATCATGAATTAATACTAATAATTATTATGTTAAAAGACCTTGTCTTACTTTTATGTTTCCCTTACAAAACACTTGTATGGGAGACAATTAGCTGCTCAATTATGGATATTTTCTGTGGATAATCTAACTCAACAAAACATGCTAATAACCTTTATCCTATTTTTTAAACTATGTTGTTATCATGAAGAATTTTATATCATGATATATATGTAAATATGTATATATCTAAATGATAAAGATTAACAGCAATCGCTATGTTTCAACTTTCAATGGTAATGTGCTGGCCGTAGAAACAGGATACTTCAAATAATGAAAGGTTCAATTCTTACAGAAATAATACAGTTCAAAGCAAGGTTGCAAAATTCGCTATTCGGGGATTAATCGGTCGGGACTTTTGAAATATTAATCGGCAATTCGGGGATTAATCGAGGATTAATCGGATTGTACTGTATACATTCAAATATTAAATTTTAAAATTTATATGTGTAAATATAGAAAAAAATCATAAATATAAAAAATAAACTATTACATAATTGTCTAAGATTGTTCATTTTGCTCCAAAACTATAAAGTTCTAGTTTAAATTCATGTTAAAATGATAACCATTTTTTACTTTGACCGACTTTGGTTACCGAATTCGATTTTGACCCATCAATTGACGTTGACCGTTTAATTAAACGGATTTTTGAAAATCGGAACGGATTTCTCTTAAAAATAATTAATCGGAGATTAATCGGCAAGTAATCGGGTTTTTTACAACACTGGTTCAAAGTACTCTTAATTATATATATATATATATATATATATATATATATATATATATATATATATATATATATATATATATATATATATATATATATATATATATATGAGAAATATTCAAATTAAACCAACTTTTAAGTTGAGATCCAAGGGACCAACCAGAGTGCGACACGTGGCGCGATAATCACATGTGATTGAAAAAAATAAAATAAAAAAAAATTCGAATTTTTTTTTTTTTTGTTTTTTCGAATTTTTTTCAATCACATGTAGGTTGGAGGATAGATTAAAGCTTGACATGAAGGAGCTCTTATTGACCGAGGACATGACTTCTGATAGGAATTTGTGGAGGAGTAGAATTAGAATAGATGACTAGGTTCTTCATGGTGTTTATTTATCTTATATATTTATATTATATTTCTTGCCTACTTGCTTGTGTGCATTTCATATACGTTTTTTTTTTTTTCGTGGGACTTTACGTATTGGCTGGACATGTTTTATGGATATATAATATATCTATACTAATTGTAGCATATTCACATGCTTTATTGCACTATATGGTTACATGTTTGTATTACATTATATAGCAATTAATTTATACGTACTTACATATCACATGTTTTTATGCTAACATAGCATACTTATTTGTCTATGCTTACATAGTATACCATCTATTTTATACTGCATATTATACCTACATGCTTCTTACCAACATGTTTACGTATACTTATTGTACTTACATGACTTGTTATACTTGCATATTTGACACTCACATATTTTACTTATATGTTATATTACTCAATATTGTTATATGCTTTATTTACCTATATATATCGTATTGGAGTATACATTATTCATGGTAAAGCTTCTATTTTGCCAACTTTACTTGTATATTTTTACTTCACATATCGAATTTCAAGGTTCTTTCTGGTCGGAGGTCCCTAGGAAGCAGCCTCTCTGCTCTACAGAATAGGGAGTGACCACTTCCTCTACATGGGGACCGATAGGTATCCTGGGTAGAAGAATGACTTCCCTTTTACTTTAGGGTAGAGGAAAAGACTGCCTACATCTAACCTCCCCCATACTCCACTTTAGTGGAATTGGGTATTATTGTTGTTGTTGTTGTTGTTGTAATTGAATTTGACATGCAGTAAATCACATGTGATTCTGCATGCCAATCACATGTGATTGTAAAACCCAATCACATGTGATTCTGCATGTCAAATCCAATCACATGTTATTGAAAAAAATTTATTTAGTAAAATGACGAATTTCAGTAAATTTGTGCTAAAACCTTTAAACACCAAGTTTTTTTTTTAATCAAAACTTGATCAAATCACCGAATTAAAGTCTGAAATATTGAAGATATGATATGATCACGAAACGATAACAAACTTAATCAAATCACTGAATTAAAGTCTGTTTCCTGTTGAAATTTTTTTTTTTTTAAAAATTTGAAATTTTTGTTTTCAATCACATGTGATTGTGTTTTACAATCACATGTGATTGGGTTTGATAATCACATGTGATTAGATTTGACATGTTAAATTTAAAAAAATTCGAATTTTTTTTTTTTAATTACATATGATTGTCGCGCCACATGTCATACTCTGATTGGTCCGTTGGATTTCAAGCAAATTATTGGATTCAAGTGATTACAACTCATATATATATATATATATATATATATATATATATATATATATATATATATATATATATATATATATATATATATAGGGGTAGGATCAATGGGGAAGTAACCAATCGGGGGGAAGCGGGGGGAAGCAAATTTTTTTTTTTTTTCATTTTTTTTGGAATTTTTTTTCCCGGCATCAAGATCACACGAAAATATGAACATTTAGAAAAGACACTTCGTGATAAATGTTATTATTTAGGCGGGAAAACGATCGACAAAAATAACATTCAAGATAATGTTGTTCGTGAAGAATATGAACGTCTTTTTTTCATGTTTTGTGAAGTAAAATTTAGCCCGATTTAGGGTTTAGGGTTTAGGGTTTGGTGTTTTGGGTTTATTCCATAAACCTAAAACACCAAACCCTAAACCCTAAACCGTTCGTGTTAAAAACTAAATCTAAATCCTAAATCTAAACCCTAAATTTTTAAACCCTAATATCTAAACCCTATAAACCCTAATATCTAAACCCTAATATCTAAACCCCAATAGCTAAAACCTCAACATACGCTCGAAAAATACGATAATTGTTATATATTACTTCTTCGAGCGTTTTCCCGCCAAAATAAAAACATTTATCACAAAGTGTCTCTACTAAATGTTCATATTTTCATCTCATCTATAATGTTAGTTTTTTCAAAAAACGAAAAAAAAAAAGTTTTTGCTTCCCCCCGTTTGGTTACTTCCCTCTTGATCCTACCACTATATATATATATATATATATATATATATATATATATATATATATATATATATATATTTCATTGATTTCTGTTTAAAGAAAAAATAACAAAAGGAGCTTGCAATTTACAGCATTCAATTGTATGTGTTTCAGAAAAAAAAAAAAATTGTAAAAGGGAAAAATTTGAGTTAATTATTTTTACTTATGTCCAAACACTTGTCAGAGATTGAGAGGAGGGGGCCGGGTCAATATATTTGTGGGGTTTAATTTATTGGTACCAATTTCAATTTATTTGATTATTTCATATCATACATTTGCACATAATACATAAAATATACAAAACATAAGTAGAATTAGATACTAATAAAAATTCACCTTGAAGAATTGCTCCAAAGACCATACTGATAATCTAATTTCTCCTGTTGAACACTTGACCTTCCTCCATTTTCGGCCGTCGTTCTTGGGTCACGAATGTCAAACATGATATCATCAGAATTATCCCCCGATGAACCATTCTCGTATATATCAGATTGCGCTGATTCAATATGTACGTAAGGGGAAAAAATCAGTATATACGGATGATTAAACTAAACTGCAAATTAAAGCGCATTAGTACTTTGAAACAAAATGATGTCAACATCGGTAACAAAGCCTAATTATTACCTGATGAAGCCGGTGCTCGATCAGTTGTCTTCACCGTTCTATACATCTACAACGCCAAAATAAACAATAAAAAATTATTCTTAAAACCATGTTCTGATCTCCATTGCATCCTTGGATTCAAATAATCAAAATGTCTAAGATGTGTACACGTGAATACATAATATTTATCCTTTCAAAAAAATGTAGTCTTGATTATATTTATCTCTAGAAGCTACTATATAATTTTAATGTACAATTATCTAAAATAACTTGTTAAAATATATGTTAACATATTCATCATTGTAGCACAACAACTAATTAATTCAAAAAAATGTAATATATATCAAATTTTAACTTGTATCACCATACTTAACATGTACGGAGTATAAATGTTTATGACTCATGGTATATGTAATATCAAAAGAGTACAAACATGAGTAAATGACCACCAAAGGTACATGGTGGTAACATATGCGACCGTGCATTGACAATATATTGTATAGAGAAATATGTGCATATATGTAGTATGTCTGTACAAGTGTAAGAAGACCTGAGCAAGTGAGTTAACTAACCCTGGTCAACATGTGTATGGTTAAGACGTACAGAAAGTAACCACATGTGATGGTAAAGACATATACAAACATATCATTGACAAATGATGGTGTTTTTGTACTCTCTCATATCTTCAAGTTTTATTCTGATAAAAAGCATATATTTATTCAATTCAACCCCCCTCTTTACTCTCTACTAGACTTATCTTTGTCTGGACCTTATCACTGTGTTTTCAATTCTTTGAGCTTTGTCTTACTATACACTATACATACACTATGCATATTTTACTATTATATTATATTATTTAATATTTAGAATAATATAATATTATTATTATGTGTCTAAAGATATGGAGGAAGTATAAAGCTGAATCTGATAAGCTTGTATATGCAGAAGCGTCAGATCTAGTAATAGTAGTAAGAAAGAAACAAGTGCTAAAAATTAGTAATGCCCTATATGCAGGTAAACAATGCATTGGAAATTGTAATAACATAAAAATCATTTGGTAATAATTATTGATAAATTATGTTTTTTCTTCTTCTAATAATGCAAAGTGCTTCTATTGCAAGTGCTAAAGTCAAAAGGAAAAATAATCAAATCTGAATCTTGAAAATATTATACCTAGCTATTCCATATTTTAGTATATATGAAGGTGCTCTTGAGTGTGTACTAAAATAGTTACACAATGCATCTTTAATCTTTAAAAGCAGTTAAATTTATACTATTAAAACCAGAATATTTATTCATGTTCAATAAAGAATTGAAATTCTTGGTAAGAAAGGAAGCTTAAAAACCTGTAAGTGAGATTTAACATGTGATAAAGTTAGATCTTTAACATCCATTAGCTCAAGAACTGACTTGGGTGTTGCTCCTAAATCATCATAAAAACATAAATTATGATATGTATATAAAAATTCAAGAAAACCAAATCATAATTATAATCATGAATAAGAAAATGAAGGGAAAAAGTAACATACTTTCATGACCACCCAAAAGTTCAACAGCATGAACAAAACGAGAATGAAGTGTAGTAGTCCACCTCATCCTAGGAGCTCTCATACTTCGTTTAGACGGAAACCTAGATGGCAAGAATCTTGATCGAACGATATTGTTAATATTATTAGTAGAATTATTACAAGGATCATATAAAGTTTGGTTCTTTTGATGAGGATTAGCTAAAACTGGGAAATTAGGAGGGGTATTCTGGTAATAAACTGGAATCCCTCTTATGGGTTTCAAGAAACCTAAATCTGAGCTGAATCCATGATGCTGGTTTTGATGATATTGGTTATTATAAGGGTAAGTATTTGATGTTGTGGTGTTGGTGGTTTGAGACAGTAGATTGTGGAAATGGGTGAGGTCTGAATTAGTTGAACCAGGGTTAGATAAGGCTAACCCAAAAGAGGGGTCTAGTCTTCTTGTTGAGCCATGATGTTGTTGTTGTTGTTGTTGGTGGTGGTTGTGGTGTAGTTGTTTAGAGTTAATGGCTGTTTTCCATAAATTTCCTAAATTTAAGTCATGGTTATGATCTTGATCACTTGGTGTTGATGAAGTTCTCCATGTTTTAGAAGTGGGTTTGGTGTTGGGTGGACTTATTTGCAGAGACAAGTCTGGTTGTGCAGGAAAGAGCTCCATTTTAGTAACCAAGTTCTCAACTTTTTTTCTTCTTTTGATAATTAGCAAAATGGTCAAGACTTGAACCAGATTCACAAAAAGACCTAGCTAGTTTTTTCTTGATGCTTGTAAAAATGTCAATACCTACTTAACCAACAACACTTCTTGCAAAAAGACTTCTTTTGCTCATAGCTACAAGCTTGAAGAGTATAGGTATGGTGGTTTTAAGTTGTTCTTGTTTGAGTGAAAAAGTTAAGGGTTTGCTTCAAATATGTGATCCAAGGTATGAAAGTATGATGATTTTGGTTTCAATTCAATTCTTTATTGAGATGAGATTTGTGTAATCAATGGTGAAATGGGAGTAGTTGTGGAGTTGCAAAGAGAGAGAAATGGAGAAAGAGAGAAGACAAGGTATTAAGTGAATGGTTGTATCTTTTGTGTGTGAAGTATATGTGAGAAAATGACACTTGAAGAAACTACTTAGAGAGATGCTTTCTTTTATGTGGACGTGGGAGTAGGAAAAAATGAATTATAAAGGAGAAAAAGAAAAGAAAAAAAAAAAAGATGAGAAAGGAAAAAAAGGTAAATACGTTTGGGAAATGATTCCTTTACCATCTTTTCCTTTTCTTTTAATTAAGTTTTTTTTTCTATTGTCTATATGAATGAATGAACATTTATCTTATTATGTATATCTCATACTCCATATTTTCTATAAAAATGACAATAAGCTTTATTACACAATGCGTTTTATAGCTACAATCTTCAATCTATAGTTTTATACCAATTTATATAGTTTTATACCAATTTAGGCTTATTCCTATGGTTATGATTAATTTAACGTACACCAAAACTTTGTGAGAAAACATGGTTAGATTGATAATCTGATTGATTCTTGAATCGTGTAATTACTTTCTCATTAAGTATTTTGATCTTACAAGTCTCAAGTATCACGAAACCCTAATTGAAATAAGACAAGAACAAGATTAGTGCAGGGCCGTCCTGTCAATTTTATGAGCCCTGTTCGAAAAATAAAAATGGACCCTTTTTATATACATGTAACTGTAATTTTTAAATTATTAATTATAAATTTATGGAATCGATGTCGAAGAATTGAAGCCAAACGAGGAGTATTGGATTAAGGAGTATTCAATATTGATTACATGCACCTATATATGTAAAATGAGCCTAGGTATGTAGTATTAAGATATAATTTTTGGGCCCTTATAGATATTGGGCCCTCCGGCCCTGGATTAGTGTAATAACCCGTCACACATAGGATAATTTGTAAGTTTGAGTTCCTTATAAGGTAACTCTTATCACACAATGTCACACCCCCAAATGGGAACAGAGGTAAATGTGACCACTCATAAATTGAAATATACGAGTACGACTCTAAATGAGATGTTTTAAAATACCATTTATTAAATTGCAGCGGAAACGATATTCAATGTTTTACATCATATTAAATAAATGTAAATGTTTAATAAAAATATGATTAATTGCAGGCAGCAAACAATCATCAAAATACCAAGTAGCAATATCATACTTAAAAAGGTCAACACAAAGGTTGAGTGAATTTCATAGGCTTATAAATAATAACCAAAGTTTTTAGAACACAAGATTTAGTTTAAAGCAAATTGATATAGAAATATCAATTTAAAAAGTATGCTGAGTTATATAATATCGAGACTAAACAAGTTTACCCCATGACACTTTGTTTATTCGTGTCGTTTAATCATTATTATGTATCAAAAGACCAACAGTCAAATGGACATAGTCGTTACTCTCAATATGCCTACTCACAATAATTAAGCTTGCTGTTATACCTAGCAATTGATGATATTATGGTAGGGATTTAGCATGTAGAAACATGGTATATTATAGTAGTTTGAGTACTTGTGTCTAAAGTGTAAAAATAAGTACAAAGTAGGTAAAAGCTGGGCTATGAAGTTCACCTTAAATAGCACGGCGAAGAGTTATTCTACAAAAGAAATACGAGCAAAGTAAAAGACTGGGATCTCAATCTAGAGATATAAGTTTGGTCATTAGTTGTCTAACCGACAAATAGTGTGTCAACTTACATATAAAGTTAATTGATGTTCGAACATTCAAATAAATAACCTTTATTTAAATAGTGTTTTATTAATATATTAAATATATCAATAGTTGTTTTCCATTTTAGGAAAACAACTATTTACAGAAAGTTTCCATTTATAGAAAGTTTTATAAGTTCGGGTTTAACAATTCACGGTAAGATGTTATAAAACTATCAACAAACTTCTATGCTATCAAGTAAGTAACGGAATGGCCAGATGTAACCTGGAGCCAGGATTCTTTCAATTCGATTATAAACCTCAACCTTTCGTAATCCACAACTATATCCCATAATGGTAACCTAGACACCATTCGACCGTGACCGTAAGTAGTAGTGAAGTTTATATAAGTCGTATGTTTATATTGTTGTGAATAAAGTTTTTATTTGTGTGTATAGAAATACAACACGATTAAATTGTTACTTTTATTATATATATATATATATATATATATATATATATATATATATATATATATATATATATATATATATATATATATATATATATAAGTTTAAGTTAAATTTTATATATTATTGTGTTTTTATACTTTTATATAATGAATTACATAATATATAATAACTTAATTAAATTAAGATGTCATCTTATGTAATAACTGTAGTGACCCGAACTTTTCCATGTTTATATATATTAATTGAGATTGATATTTACATGATTAAATATTTCCAACATGTTAAGCAATCAAACTTGTTAAGACTTGATTAACTGAAATATGTTTCATATAGACAATTGACCACCCAAGTTGACCGGTGATTCACGAACGTTAAAACTTGTAAAAACTATATGATGACATATATATGGATATATATATATATAGTTAACATGATACTATGATAAGTAAACATATCATAAAGTATATTAACAATGAACTACATATGTAAAAACAAGACTACTAACTTAATGATTTTTAAACGAGACATATATGTAACGATTATCGTTGTAAAGACATTTAATGTATATATATCATATTAAGAGATATTAATACATGATAATATCATGATAATATAATAATTTAAAATCTCATTTGATATTATAAACATTGGGTTAACAACATTTAACAAGATCGTTAACCTAAAGGTTTCAAAACAACACTTACATGTAACGACTAACGATGACTTAACGACTCAGTTAAAATGTATATACATGTAGTGTTTTAATATGTATTTATACACTTTTGAAAGACTTCAATACACTTATCAAAATACTTCTACTTAACAAAAATGCTTACAATTACATCCTCGTTCAGTTTCATCAACAATTCTACTCGTATGCACCCGTATTCGTACTCGTACAATACACAGCTTTTAGATGTATGTACTATTGGTATATACACTCCAATGATCAGCTATTAGCAGCCCATGTGAGTCACCTAACACATGTGGGAACCATCATTTGGCAACTAGCATGAAATATCTCATAAAATTACAAAAATATGAGTAATCATTCATGACTTATTTACATGAAAACAAAATTACATATCCTTTATATCTAATCCATACACCAACGACCAAAAACACCTACAAACACTTTCATTCTTCAATTTTATTCATCTAATTGATCTCTCTCAAGTTCTATCTTCAAGTTCTAAGTGTTCTTCATATATTCTACAAGTTCTAGTTACATAAAATCAAGAATACTTTCAAGTTTGCTAGCTCACTTCCAATCTTGTAAGGTGATCATCCAACCTCAAGAAATCTTTATTTCTTACAGTAGGTTATCATTCTAATACAAGGTAATAATCATATTCAAACTTTGGTTCAATTTCTATAACTATAACAATCTTACTTCAAGTGATGATCTTACTTGAACTTGTTTTCGTGTCATGATTCTGCTTCAAGAACTTCGAGCCATCCAAGGATCCGTTGAAGCTAGATCCATTTTTCTCTTTTCCAGTAGGTTTATCCAAGGAACTTAAGGTAGTAATGATTTTCATAACATCATTCAATTCATACATATAAAGCTATCTTATTCGAAGGTTTAAACTTGTAATCACTAGAACATAGTTTAGTTAATTCTAAACTTGTTCGCAAACAAAAGTTAATCCTTCTAACTTGACTTTTAAAATCAACTAAACACATGTTCTATATCTATATGATATGCTAACTTAATGATTTAAAACCTGGAAACATGAAAAACACCGTAAAACCGGATTTACGCCGTCGTAGTAACACCGCGGGCTGACGAGGACAGCTGACTTATTTCTGTACATCTAACTGTGGACAACTAGTTGTAGGTTACTAACGAGGACAGCTGACTTAATAAACTTAAAACATCAAAATATATTAAAAGTGTTGTAAATATATTTTGAACATACTTTGATATATATGTATATATTGTTATAGGTTCGTGAATCAACCAGTGGCCAAGTCTTACTTCCCGACGAAGTAAAAATCTGTGAAAGTGAGTTATAGTCCCACTTTTAAAATCTAATATTTTTAGGATGAGAATACATGCAGGTTTTATAAATGATTTACAAAATAGACACAAGTACGTGAAACTACATTCTATGGTTGAATTATCGAAATCGAATATGCCTTTTTTTATTAAGTCTGGTAATCTAAGAATTAGGGAACAGACACCCTAATTGACGCGAATCCTAAAGATAGATCTATTGGGCCTAACAAACCCCATCCAAAGTACCGGATGCTTTAGTACTTCGAAATTTATATCATATCCGAAGGGTGTCCCGGAATGATGGGGATATTCTTATATATGCATCTTGTTAATGTCGGTTACCAGGTGTTCACCATATGAATGATTTTTATCTCTATGTATGGGATGTGTATTGATATATGAAATCTTGTGGTCTATTATTATGATTTGATATATATAGGTTAAACCTATAACTCACCAACATTTTTGTTGACGTTTTAAGCATGTTTATTCTCAGGTGATTATTAAGAGCTTCCGCTGTCGCATACTTAAATAAGGACGAGATTTGGAGTCCATGCTTGTATGATATTGTGTAAAAACTGCATTCAAGAAACTTATTTTATTGTAACATATTTGTATTGTAAACCATTATGTAATGGTCGTGTGTAAACAGGATATTTTAGATTATCATTATTTGATAATCTACGTAAAGCTTTTTAAACCTTTATTGATGAAATAAAGGTTATGGTTTGTTTTAAAATGAATGCAGTCTTTGAAAAACGTCTCATATAGAGGTCAAAACCTCGCAACGAAATCAATTAATATGGAACGTTTTTAATCAATAAGAACGGGACATTTCAGTTGGTATCAGAGCGTTGGTCTTAGAGAACCAGAATTTTGCATTAGTGTGTCTTATCTAGTTTGTTAGGATGCATTAGTGAGTCTGGACTTCGACCGTGTTTACTTGAAAAATGATTGCTTAACAAATTTTGTTGGAAACTATATATTTTTAACATGTGAATATTATGTGATATATTAATCTCTTAACGCGTTTGATATTATTTGATAGATGTCTACCTCTAGAACAAGTCCCATTGACTCACCTAATAATAATGAAGAGTCCAATGTAAATTGGAATGATTCGTGGACTGATTCACAAGTTCCCGAAGAGGAACCGGAAGAAGAGTCGGAACCGGAAGAAGAATCGGAACCGGATGAAGAAATAGAACCGGTGGGGGAAATAATAAAACGGTTAAGTAAAAGAAAATCCTCAACCAACCGACCAAGGTTAATTATGGTCAATGGTGTTTCCGCCAAGGAAGCAAAATATTGGGAGGATTACCAATTCTCCGATGAATCGGATTCCGAAGAGAATTCCGATGATGTTATAGAAATTACCCCAACTAAATTTAAAAAGGCAAAAGAAAATAATAAGGGAAAGGGCATAAAAATAGAGAAATCTAATTCCAACCCCGATGAAATTTATATGTATCGTCAACCCCCGAAGTCCTTAAGTTGTAACAATGACCCGGGAACCTCTAAACCACCAGGTTTTTCTAAACCAATGTGGATAACGACGGCTCGTATTAGGGGAACATCATATATCCCTAGAAACTTGGCAAAACGAACCAAAACCGAAGAAGAAGAAACAAGCGAGTCGGAATAAGATAGTTGTATTCGTGTGGTATAATATAAGTAATATAGTGTGCTTATGCTTTATGATATATGTAAAAATTGCTTGTATTAATAAGTATTTTTTTTTATGAATCTAACTCTTGTCTTTTTTTACAGTATAAAAACACAAAATGGATAGACAACCCAATATTTTAAGAGACCTACCCGGAGACATGATTGATGAAATCTTGTCTAGAGTCGGTCAGAATTCTTCAGCACAACTATTTAAGGCGAGATCAGTTTGTAAGACATTCGAAGAACGTTCCAAGAATGCCTTGGTTTATAAAAGGCTTTCGTTCGAAAGATGGGGGATATCACATTGGGAAATCCATAAGTTACGATGTGTTTACTTTGACGCATATATTGCGGGGAACCCAAATGCTATTTTACGCAATGGGTTAAGAAATTATTTTGACTCAATATATCCGAATATTGGACTTCGTGATTTAGAAAAATCGGCTAACATGCAACATAAAAAAGCATGTTATGCTTACGGATTAGTAATGTTCGCTTCTCACCAAAGTGAGAACAAGAACATCGGGCTACAACTATTAAACAAAACGTTTCCACAAGTGACGGAGTCGGTAATTGGGGTTAGAAATGAGGTTTTTAGATTGTTACAGGACTGTTGGACATTACGTAACCCTCGTCCCTTTGACGACGTTACAACACGCTGTCTTATCAACGGCCATAACGGTTATGTTCCACAAGACCAAGGATGGGAAGTAATCCTAGTAAAACCAGAATGCATGACTTGTTTCTGGACGTATGAATTACGTGTCTTTATTGCCTTTGCTGAACGACTTGTGTACTAGCAAGAATTATCTTCACAACCATCTTGTATCAAATTTATTGTGTGCTATATTTCATGCTATATGTAAAATAAGCGGTATTGTAAGTTTGTAAAATATTGTGTAAAAGTTTGAACGCGAAATATTATTATAATCAGTTTTTCATATAGAATTGTAGTAGTTGAATTGTATATTAGCTACTAAGTATGAACTTAACGGGTAGGTACTACCCGAATTTAAACTTATAAAATGCTAATATGAAGAAAAAGCTTTTATAAATGAGTTCATATTATGCTACGAAATACTATTAACTACTCTTAATATTCTGTATGATTAAATTGTTCCATTTGACTATTTTGAAGGAAATGGCACCGACTACTCGACACACCGGAAATATGAATGAAGAGGAATTCCGTACTTTTCTAGCTTCAAACATAGCCGCAGTACAGGCTGCGCTACATACCAACAATAACCTTGGATCTAGCAGTACAGGAAATCGTGTAGGATGCACCTACAAAGAATTCACTGCCTGCAAACGTTTGGAATTTGATGGAACCGAAGGACCGATCGGATTGAAACGGTGGACCGAGAAGGTCGAATCGGTGTTTGCCATAAGTAAGTGTACTGAAGAGGACAAAGTGAAGTACGCTACGCATACCTTCACAGGTTCTGCGTTAACATGGTGGAATACCTATCTAGAGCAAGTGGGACAAGACGATGCGTACGCACTACCGTGGTCAGCATTCAAGCACTTGATGAACGAGAAGTACCGTCCCAGAACCGAGGTCAATAAGCTCAAGACAGAACTTAGAGGGTTACGAATCCAAGGATTTGATATTACCACGTATGAAAGACGATTCACAGAATTGTGCCTATTGTGTCCGGGAGCATTCGAAGATGAGGAAGAGAAGATCGACGCGTTTGTAAAAGGATTACCGGAAAGAATCCAAGAAGATATAAGTTCACACGAGCCCGCCTCCAAACAACAGGCATGTAGAATGGCTCACAAACTAGTGAACCAGATTGAAGAAAGAATTAAAGAACAGACTGCTGAAGAGGCCAATGTGAAGCAAGTCAAAAGAAAGTGGGAGGAAAACGGTGATAAGAATCACCAATACAACAACAACAGCAATTACAACAATAATCGCAACAATTATCCCAACAATCGCAACATCAATCGCAACTACAACAAACGGCCCAACAACAACAACAACAACAACAACAACAACAACAACAACAACAACAACAGCAACTACAACAATCATCCCAACAACAATAATAACCGCAACAACAACAACAATCAGAAGCAGCTATGCCAAAGGTGTGAAAAGTATCACTCGGGGTTCTGCACCAAATTTTGCAACAAGTGTAAAAGAAATGGTCATAGCGCGGTGAAGTGTGAGGTCTACGGACCAGGGGTTAATAGAACGAAAGGAACAAATGGTGTCGGAACGAGTAATGGCAGAGCAAGTAGTGTCGGAGCAAGTTATGCCAATGTAGTTTGTTATAAATGTGGAAAACCGGGCCACATTATTAGAAATTGCCCGAACCAGGAGAACACGAATGGACAAGGCCGCGGAAGAGTTTTCAATATTAATGCGGCAGAGGCACAGGAAGACCCGGAGCTTGTTACGAGTACGTTTCTTATTGACAATAAATCTGCTTACGTTTTATTTGATTCGGGTGCGGATAGAAGCTATATGAGTAGAGATTTTTGTGCTAAATTAAGTTGTCCATTGACGCCTTTGGATAGTAAATTTTTACTCGAATTAGCAAATGGTAAATTAATTTCAGCAGATAATATATGTCGGAATCGAGAAATTAAACTGGTTAGCGAAACATTTAAGATTGATTTGATACCAGTAGAGTTAGGGAGTTTTGATGTGATAATCGGTATGGACTGGTTGAAAGAAGTGAAAGCAGAGATCGTTTGTTACAAAAATGCAATTCGCATTATACGAGAAAAAGGAAAACCCTTAATGGTGTACGGAGAAAAGGGCAACACGAAGCTACATCTTATTAATAATTTGAAGGCACAAAAACTAATAAGAAAAGGTTGCTATGCTGTTCTAGCACACGTCGAGAAAGTACAAACTGAAGAAAAGAGCATCAATGATGTTCCCATTGCAAAAGAATTTCCCGATGTATTTCCGAAAGAATTACCGGGATTACCCCCACATCGATCCGTTGAGTTTCAAATAGATCTTGTACCAGGAGATGCACCAATAGCTCGTGCTCCTTACAGACTCGCACCCAGCGAGATGAAAGAACTGCAAAGCCAATTACAAGAACTTTTAGAGCGTGGTTTCATTCGACCAAGCACATCACCGTGGGGAGCTCCTGTTTTGTTTGTCAAGAAGAAAGATGGTACATTCAGGTTGTGTATCGACTACCGAGAGTTGAACAAACTTACCATCAAGAACCGCTACCCACTACCGAGAATCGACGACTTATTTGATCAACTACAAGGCTCGTCTGTTTATTCAAAGATTGACTTACGTTCCGGGTATCATCAAATGCGGGTGAAAGAAGATGATATTCCAAAGACTGCTTTCAGAACACGTTACGGTCATTACGAGTTTATGGTCATGCCGTTTGGTTTAACTAATGCACCAACTGTGTTCATGGACCTTATGAACCGAGTGTGTGGACCATACCTTGACAAGTTTGTCATTGTATTCATTGATGACATACTTATTTACTCAAAGAATGACCAAGAACACGGTGAACATTTGAGAAAGGTGTTAGAAGTATTGAGGAAGGAAGAATTGTACGCTAAGTTTTCAAAGTGTGCATTTTGGTTGGAAGAAGTTCAATTCCTCGGTCACATAGTGAACAAAGAAGGTATTAAGGTGGATCCGGCAAAGATAGAAACTGTTGAAAAGTGGGAAACCCCGAAAACTCCGAAACACATACGCCAGTTTTTAGGACTAGCTGGTTACTACAGAAGGTTCATCCAAGACTTTTCCAGAATAGCAAAACCCTTGACTGCATTAACGCATAAAGAGAAGAAATTTGAATGGAATGATGAACAAGAGAAAGCGTTTCAGTTATTGAAGAAAAAGATAACTACGACACCTATATTATCATTGCCTGAAGGGAATGATGATTTTGTGATTTATTGTGACGCATCAAAGCAAGGTCTCGGTTGTGTATTAATGCAACGAACGAAGGTGATTGCTTATGCGTCTAGACAATTGAAGATTCACGAACAAAATTATACGACGCATGATTTGGAATTAGGCGCGGTTATTTTTGCATTAAAGACTTGGGGGCACTACTTATATGGGGTCAAAAGTATTATATATACCGACCACAAAAGTCTTCAACACATATTTAATCAGAAACAACTGAATATGAGGCAGCGTAGGTGGATTGAATTATTGAATGATTACGACTTTGAGATTCGTTACCACCCGGGGAAGGCAAATGTGGTAGCCGATGCCTTGAGCAGGAAGGACAGAGATCCCATTCAAGTAAAATCTATGAATATAATGATTCATAATAACCTTACTACTCAAATAAAGGAGGCGCAACAAGGAGTTTTAAAAGAGGGAAATTTAAAGGATGAAATACCCAAAGGATCGGAGAAGCATCTTAATATTCGGGAAGACGGAACCCGGTATAGGGCTGAAAGGATTTGGGTACCAGAATTTGGAGATATGAGAGAAATGGTACTTAGAGAAGCTCATAAAACCAGATACTCAATACATCCTGGAACGGGGAAGATGTACAAGGATCTCAAGAAACATTTTTGGTGGCCGGGTATGAAAGCCGATGTTGCTAAATACGTAGGAGAATGTTTGACGTGTTCTAAGGTCAAAGCTGAGCATCAGAAACCATCAGGTCTACTTCAACAACCCGAAATCCCGAAATGGAAATGGGAAAACATTACCATGGATTTCATCACTAAATTGCCAAGGACTGCAAGTGGTTTTGATACTATTTGGGTAATAGTTGATCGTCTCACCAAATCAGCACACTTCCTGCCAATAAGAGAAGATGACAAGATGGAGAAGTTAGCACGACTGTATTTGAAGGAAGTCGTCTCCAGACATGGAATACCAATCTCTATTATCTCTGATAGGGATGGCAGATTTATTTCAAGATTCTGGCAGACATTACAGCAAGCATTAGGAACTCGTCTAGACATGAGTACTGCCTATCATCCACAAACTGATGGGCAGAGTGAAAGGACGATACAAACGCTTGAAGACATGCTACGAGCATGTGTTATTGATTTCGAAAATAGTTGGGATCGACATCTACCGTTAGCAGAATTTTCCTACAACAACAGCTACCATTCAAGCATTGAGATGGCGCCGTTTGAAGCACTTTATGGTAGAAAGTGCAGGTCTCCGATTTGTTGGAGTGAAGTGGGGGATAGACAGATTACGGGTCCAGAGATTATACAAGAAATAACCGAGAAGATCATCCAAATTCAACAACGGTTGAAAACCGCCCAAAGTCGACAAAAGAGCTACGCTGACATTAAAAGAAAAGATATAGAATTTGAAATTGGAGAGATGGTCATGCTTAAAGTTGCACCTTGGAAAGGCGTTGTTTGATTTGGTAAACGAGGGAAATTAAATCCAAGGTATATTGGACCATTCAAGATTATTGATCGTGTCGGACCAGTAGCTTACCGACTTGAGTTACCTCAACAACTCGAGGCTGTACATAACACTTTCTACGTCTTGAATTTGAAGAAATGTTTTGCTAAAGAAGATCTCACTATTCCGTTAGATGAAATCCAAATCAACGAAAAACTTCAATTCATCGAAGAACCCGTCGAAATAATGGATCGTGAGGTTAAAAGACTTAAGCAAAACAAGATACCAATTGTTAAGGTTCGATGGAATGCTCGTAGAGGACCCGAGTTCACCTGGGAGCGTGAAGATCAGATGAAGAAGAAATACCCGCATCTATTTCCAGAAGATTCGTCAACACCTTCAACAGCTTAAAATTTCGGGACGAAATTTATTTAACGGGTAGGTACTGTAGTGACCCGAACTTTTCCATGTTTATATATATTAATTGAGATTGATATTTACATGATTAAATGTTTCCAACATGTTAAGCAATCAAACTTGTTAAGACTTGATTAATTGAAATATGTTTCATATAGACAATTGACCACCCAAGTTGACCGGTGATTCACGAACGTTAAAACTTGTAAAAACTATATGATGACATATATATGGATATATATATATAGTTAACATGATACTATGATAAGTAAACATATCATAAAGTATATTAACAATGAACTACATATGTAAAAACAAGACTACTAACTTAATGATTTTTAAACGAGACATATATGTAACGATTATCGTTGTAAAGACATTTAATGTATATATATCATATTAAGAGATATTAATACATGATAATATCATGATAATATAATAATTTAAAATCTAATTTGATATTATAAACATTGGGTTAACAACATTTAACAAGATCGTTAACCTAAAGGTTTCAAAACAACACTTACATGTAACGACTAACGATGACTTAACGACTTAGTTAAAATGTATATACATGTAGTGTTTTAATATGTATTTATACACTTTTGAAAGACTTCAATACACTTATCAAAATACTTCTACTTAACAAAAGTGCTTACAATTACATCCTCGTTCAGTTTCATCAACAATTCTACTCGTATGCACCCGTATTCGTACTCGTACAATACACAGCTTTTAGATGTATGTACTATTGGTATATACACTCCAATGATCAGCTCTTAGCAGCCCATGTGAGTCACCTAACACATGTGGGAACCATCATTTGGCAACTAGCATGAAATATCTCATAAAATTACAAAAAATATGAGTAATCATTCATGACTTATTTACATGAAAACAAAATTACATATCCTTTATATCTAATCCATACACCAACGACCAAAAACACCTACAAACACTTTCATTCTTCAATTTTCTTCATCTAATTGATCTCTCTCAAGTTCTATCTTCAAGTTCTAAGTGTTCTTCATATATTCTACAAGTTCTAGTTACATAAAATCAAGAATACTTTCAAGTTTGCTAGCTCACTTCCAATCTTGTAAGGTGATCATCCAACCTCAAGAAATATTTATTTCTTACAGTAGGTTATCATTCTAATACAAGGTAATAATCATATTCAAACTTTGGTTCAATTTCTATAACTATAACAATCTTACTTCAAGTGATGATCTTACTTGAACTTGTTTTCGTGTCATGATTCTGCTTCAAGAACTTCGAGCCATCCAAGGATCCGTTGAAGCTAGATCCATTTTTCCCTTTTCCAGTAGGTTTATCCAAGGAACTTAAGGTAGTAATGATGTTCATAACATCATTCAATTCATACATATAAAGCTATCTTATTCAAAGGTTTAAACTTGTAATCACTAGAACATAGTTTAGTTAATTCTAAACTTGTTCGCAAACAAAAGTTAATCCTTCTAACTTGACTTTTAAAATCAACTAAACACATGTTATATATCTATATGATATGCTAACTTAATGATTTAAAACTTGGAAACATGAAAAACACCGTAAAATCGGATTTACGCCGTCGTAGTAACACCGCGGGCTGTTTTGGGTTAGTTAATTAAAAACTATGATAAACTTTGATTTAAAAGTTGTTATTCTGAGAAAATGATTTTTATTATGAACATGAAACTATATCCAAAAATTATGGTTAAACTCAAAGTGGAAGTATGTTTTCTAAAATGGTCATCTAGACGTCGTTCTTTCGACTGAAATGACTACCTTTACAAAAAGACTTGTAACTTATTTTTCTGACTATAAACCTATACTTTTTCTGTTTAGATTCATAAAATAGAGTTCAATATGAAACCATAGCAATTTGATTCACTCAAAACGGATTTAAAATGAAGAAGTTATGGGTAAAACAAGATTGGATAATTTTTCTCATTTTAGCTACGTGAAAATTGGTAACAAATCTATTCCAACCATAACTTAATCAACTTGTATTGTATATTATGTAATCTTGAGATACCATAGACACGTATACAATGTTTCGACCTATCATGTCGACACATCTATATATATTTCGGAACAACCATAGACACTCTATATGTGAATGTTGGAGTTAGCTATATAGGGTTGAGGTTAATTCCAAAATATATATAGTTTGAGTTGTGATCAATACTGAGATACGTATACACTGGGTCGTGAATTGATTCAAGATAATATTTATCGATTTATTTCTGTACATCTAACTGTGGACAACTAGTTGTAGGTTACTAACGAGGACAGCTGACTTAATAAACTTAAAACATCAAAATATATTAAAAGTGTTGTAAATATATTTTGAACATACTTTGATATATATGTATATATTGTTATAGGTTCGTGAATCAACCAGTGGCCAAGTCTTACTTCCCGACGAAGTAAAAATCTGTGAAAGTGAGTTATAGTCTCACTTTTAAAATCTAATATTTTTGGGATGAGAATACATGCAGGTTTTATAAATGATTTACAAAATAGACACAAGTACGTGAAATTACATTCTATGGTTGAATTATCGAAATCGAATATGCCTTTTTTTATTAAGTCTGGTAATCTAAGAATTAGGGAACAGACACCCTAATTGACGCGAATCCTAAAGATAGATCTATTGGGCCTAACAAACCCCATCCAAAGTACCGGATGCTTTAGTACTTCGAAATTTATATCATATCCGAAGGGTGTCCCGGAATGATGGGGATATTCTTATATATGCATCTTGTTAATGTCGGTTACCAGGTGTTCACCATATGAATGATTTTTATCTCTATGTATGGGATGTGTATTGAAATATGAAATCTTGTGGTCTATTATTATGATTTGATATATATAGGTTAAACCTATAACTCACCAACATTTTTGTTGACGTTTTAAGCATGTTTATTCTCAGGTGATTATTAAGAGCTTCCGCTGTCGCATATTTAAATAAGGACGAGATTTGGAGTCCATGCTTGTATGATATTGTGTAAAAACTGCATTCAAGAAACTTATTTTGTTGTAACATATTTGTATTGTAAACCATTATGTAATGGTCGTGTGTAAACAGGATATTTTAGATTATCATTATTTGATAATCTACGTAAAGCTTTTTAAACCTTTATTGATGAAATAAAGGTTATGGTTTGTTTTAAAATGAATGCAGTCTTTGAAAAACGTCTCATATAGAGGTCAAAACCTCGCAACGAAATCAATTAATATGGAACGTTTTTAATCAATAAGAACGGGACATTTCAATAACCTGTCTTTTTCCATTAAATTATTTTAGCGCCTGTCTTTTTTTTAGATAATATCTTTCGTTATCTAAATTCGTATCTTCCGTTAACTAACGTTCTTAATATTCTCGTTATTTAATTATAACATCTCTCGTTTACTCAAGCGTATTTAAAATAATTCGTTCGGTTAATTCACGCACCCGCTTTTAAACTTGAGGGACTAACCTTGCCAATTGACCAAAGTTTTGACTAGGTCAAATGGTCAAACTCCACCTTCCACCACTCATTCATCTCCCACCTCCCTTTTCTCTCTAGTTCAAGAGACCCCATTTTCATCTTCTCCACTAATTCATCATCTAAATCCAAATCAAGAAGCTAACATCAAAACAAATTGCATATTTGAAATCCTTGCATCTTCCTCTACAATTTGATACTAATTTCATCTCTTTTGGATAACTTTCTAAAAACTCTAGATTTCATGTTCTTGAAGTTCTTGACTTAAAAGTGTGTTAATTAGTGTCTATGGCTCAAGTCTAACATGAATATGTGATTAGTTTGCTCGATTTTGTTGTTTTGAGTAACTAGCATGAACACTTGAAATGGGTGTGTCTAATCTTTGATTTTGGTTGATTAAATGTTGATTAAATGTTAAAGTTCGTGTATTAAATGTGTTACTAGTATCATTAGCTTCGTTTTGGTATGTAGGTTGATTTAGAAAAACTTCATTAACAAAATTGTTGAATTCATGATTTTTGGTTAGGGTTTAGTAACCTTGAATATGAATTTTGATGCATTGAATATTATAAAATATTGTTAGTAAGTGTTTAGTTGCAATGTATGTTTAATTACCTTCGAAACGACATATCGTATGTGTAAATTGGATTCCCGAATCACCATTTGCATGTTTGAGCTTGAAACGTTAAATAATGATCATTCGACGAGGTTTTCGTTATTGTTAATGATGGATTTGATTGATGATATGTGTTTAATTGTATTCCTCATTAAATTACCTTTCCAACGATATAAGATACGTGTTTTGAATGTTTACGGTTCATTAGTTATGGTTGTTTGAAGTTGGATTCGTGCATTAAGTGTTCAAAACTGCCTAAATTGCTGATCAGACACCCTTTGCGCAGCTCAAGGCCCCCACATGCCTATTTGAGCTCCGGTTGGAACTCGGCTTCGATTCCTGCTGACCAAAATCACTTTGTGATTTCACAGTTTCACCCTCGCTTACTCGTAACTCATATTAACATGAAACTTGGCCAACATGCTTATATATAATTTCTCATCATGGACAAATTATCGGATACCCGACCCGACCCCGTTGACTTTGACTTTAATCAAGTTTGACTTTTAGTCAAACTTAATCAAATACTTATGGAATCGTTCTAACATGCTTTTATACTTATATCTTGCATGAAACTTGACAATTTGAATCACATGCTATATTAATCGAGTCGTAACGAGCCATAGGATTAATTGAACACATTTCGCCCGACCTTGTGTCATAACTGGTAATTGATACAATTTATTTGTTTAGGTCAAGGCTAAGCAACTTTCATTGCACAACGTTTAATTACAAGTACATTGGCATGCAACTACGGTGAGATCATAGTCCCGCCTTTTCAACAACCTTTACGCTTTAAATCATGGGATGAGAAACATATACTTTTATACTTTGAATACAAGTACTAAAACAAACATTCCACGTACGAGTTAGAACAAAAATCCTCAATTCAATTATCATTAGTTACGCTTGTAGGGTGTAAGCGAGAACTTATGTTGTGTGGCCATACGGGTTTGACTAACCCTCATTCGGACGGTTCGCTACCGTTAGCGGATGAAACGTATTTTCGGGTATAGTGTAGTTCTAATACTATTTTTAGAGGTAATTATTCAGTTAAGCCTTGATAATTGGGTGCTCGACAAACAACATCTTTGGAATGCCAACGATTTGGATAATCGACTATATACTAAATCTTGTGGTTCAAAAAAATACGTTTACAAATACACATATGATTTAACCAACATTTTTCATTGACAGTTTTCTATATGTTTCTCAAGTTCATACTTGGCTACTTGATACATGCTTCCGCACATTTTGATTACTTGCTTGGGGGTCAAGCATACATGCATACGCTAGTGATAGCACCTTTGGATTCAAACTTAATGTTTTCATGCATACTCTATTGATAGCTGTGATGATCCGGAAAATTTCGACTAATTTAAACCAATTCTCTATACGATTTATTATTTTGACACGTTAAACAAAGTCTGTTAGATTGAGTCTCAAAATTTTAGAACTGTTTCATATATACAATTACCTTTGACTACTCTCGACGATTCATGAACAATTATATGTATGTATATATATATATATATATATATATATATATATATATATATATATGTACAAGTAAAAACGACTTTCCTACAGTAAAACCCTATTTGCTACAGTAAAAAAACTATTTGCTACAGTGAAACCGTATTTTGCTACAGTGAAACCGTATTTACTACAGTGCTGCAGTGATTTGCTACAGTAAACACTATTTGCTACAGTACCACTATTTGCTATAGTGAACACTATTGCTACAGTACACACTATTTGATGTCGACGAACTAGCAAACAAAAACGGAAAAGGCGGCCATGCGATCGCATGAGCTACAGTAAATCGAAAAGTAATATAAATACGCAGTTTGTTCGACGAAGTTTATCACACTTAATTATCTCTCAATATTTATATTTATATTATAATTATAATTTTAAATTTAAGTTTAATAATAATAAGGTATATACGAGGGTGTTTTTAATTCGGGTTTCAAACCGCTTTAAGCTTAGGAAATATTGTGTATTGTTCGGGGTATTATTCTTGAATCCAAGGCCAACCATACAGTCGTCTACCATCATTACGTCTACGCAATTTGCCTACAATATTGAGTCTCAATATTGAACTGTGAGTTATAGTCTCCCTTTTTAAATACTTTAAATATTTTTGGGCTGAGAATACATGCAATTTATTTTAAACGCAATAAGACACAAGTACATACTAAATTCTACACTGAGTTAAACCGAAAATCCCTTAGCTTTGGTAACTAGTAGCTGCCAGTACATAGGATATGGACTGGTGGGCGCGAATAATTGTATATGGATCCATAGGGCTTGACATCCCCGTCCGAGCTAGAGCGCTAGCCTTTTAACGGACGTATGTTATTTGAGTTTAAGACACGTCGGTTTGCGTGTATTAAAACGAATGGGGTAATTATCACTATAGCGTTAAGTTTAGTTACCAGGATGCTCTGTTACGTAGAATCTATTGATAAACTTTTGATGAAATCTTGTGGTCTATCTTTATATATGTTTATGACTCGAGCAATTAAACCTATAACTCACCAACATTCGTGTTGACTTTTTAACATGTTTTATTCTCAGGTCCTTAAACTGCTTCCGCTGTGATGTGCTTGTTGCCTGCATGGAGTCTCTCATGCTTTGTACAAAGTTTATTGCATTCAAAATAAAACTGCGTTGTGTAATAAATAATTGGACTATGATGTCAACCTGTAAATTAAAGACTTATGTATTTCGGGGTTTTTCTTATACCTAAGCACTCGCCCACATGTTTATAACTTTCTATGTTTAGAAAGTCACTTATTTTAATGAATGCAATATTTTTTCAAAACGTATCATATAGAGGTCAAAATCTCACTGTGGAATCAATGATTAACGTGCCGCGTCAATAGCGATTTTGACGGGTCGTTACAGTTGGTATCCGAGCTTGAGGTCATAGGGAACCAGAAATTACATTAGTGTGTTTAACTGGTAATTGTTAGGATGCATTAGTGAGTCTGGACTATGACCATATCTGTTTTTACTGATTTTTGCTTATCATTTGGTCAAAAGCATTATATGTGATATATTTATATGCTAACGTAATTGTTGTTTCAATTATGTGATAGATGACTTCTTCTAATCCTATCATTTTGTACGACTCGGAATCGGACACTGAATCTATTATATCCACAACTGAAAAGGGCGTTCCAATACCTATTAAAGAAGAAATTGTGTTAGCCGGGGAATCTCAACTCCCGGTAAACCCAGAGGAGGTTCCAGCTCCACCCAGCTTTAGTTTTCCGGAGCCACAGTATCGTTGGCATGGACCCATGATCCCTGGAGTAAACGAGGATCGTCCATTTCTAAACAAATATGGACATTGGTCCAGATATACCGCCGACGGGCGGGTTGTGCCGATTACGTCTGGCAGATTTCGGTTCATGACCACCGGTACATATTCTTGCAGTTCGTCATCATATTCTCCTACACATGACTCAGACAGTTCGTCATCAGACAAAATCAGTAAGGAGGAGGATTTCGCTAATGAAATAAAAGAGGTCACTAAGGAGAAATTCCAACTTGCTATAGATAATAAAAACAACCACAATAATAAAAAGTCCTTAATTATTAAAAAGGAACATGACCATTTGATCTGTAACGACCCTTATTGTATTAAACCCACTGAGGTAACGAGTACCTCAAAACCCCAACCAAAAATAAAATACATTGCCAGAATGTCTGTCGGATCATGTGCACACAAACACTTGGCAGAGAGAACCAAATGGGAAGAAGTTTCTGATAGTTCTGAATAAACGACCTAGCAACCATAAATCTTCCATGCGCTATTCTATTGCTTATGTGTGCTACTCTATCTTGTTATGTAAAATAAGCATATGTAAAATATCAGTATTGTATGGTATTGTATTATTTTGGTTTATTAATAATAAATGCATGGAATGATTATTTGTATTATTACTACTTCTTATTATTATTATTACATAATAATGTAGTAACTCGCTATAATTTTTCATAGTGGAATATTATTAGGATTTTAGTAGTTAATTCCTTGTACTAGCTATTATGTATGAACTTAACGGGTAGGTAATACCCTAGAAATAATTATAAAATGCTAATAAGAAGAAAAGGCTTTTATAATAATCGGTTCATATTATTAATATGCTACGATTAATTATTGACAACTCATTTTACCTATAATATTCTATATGATTAAATTATCTCTGTTGTATTTATTGAAGAAACATGTCTCAAATGTCGGATGCTGAGTTTGAGGAACTAGTCGAGAAACGTGTGAATGAAAGAATTGCTGCAGCTGAGGCAGCAAAAGCAACAGTCGAAGCAGCAGCCAAAGCAGCAGCCGTAAACACAAACTCACGAAACGGATGCTCATACAAAACTTTTCAAGGATGCAAACCACAGACGTTTAGTGGAACCGAGGGACCAGTCGGTCTAACCCGATGGTTTGAAAAGATGGAGTCCGTTTTCAAAATCAGTAATTGTGCAAACGGAGACAAGTCAAAGTATGCTTCGTGCACGTTACAAGATGGTGCACTTACTTGGCGGAACAATTATGCTAAAGCAGAAGGAATAGATACGGCATATGATATCTCTTGGGAAGAACTGAAAAAGATGCTAATCGAGGAGTACTGTCCTCGAAACGAGATCAGAAAAATGGAATCTGAGTTACGTAATCTGAAGGTTATCGGCGCGAATCTCAATAACTATGAAAAGCGTTTCATGGAACTAGCCTTGTTGTGTCCCGAATTGGTGCCAAACAAGAAACGAAAGATAGAAATGTATATTGACGGTTTATCGATCAATATCAAAGGAAATGTTACATCGTCCAAACCAAATACGATGCAGGAAGCCATGACAATGGCACACCAACTCATGGACCAGATCATAGAGAGTTTGATTAAGGCACCAATTACCGAAGTCAAGACAACTGAAGGAAAGAGGAAATGGGAAGACTATAAGGGCAAAAGTACTCACCTGAAGAAACAAGAAACTTTTAAAGGTAAACAAGATGGGGCAACTGCAAGTCCAAACTATAAGGGACCCCATCCGTTCTGCAAAAGATGTTACACACATCATGCAGGTTATTGTCAAGTGGTCTGTGATAAGTGCAACAAGAAAGGACATGTGGTGAAAGATTGTTATACCACCGTTTCTGAAGTAAAGACAAAACCGACCGATGTCAAGAAATGTTTTGGATACGGGAAGTCTGGTCACTTTATAAATCAATGCCCTGATAAGGAGAAGAACAAAGAACCCGCACGTGGGAGGGCATTTAATGTTAGTACCAGTGAAGCACGTGAGGATCCTAATCTTGTCACGGGTACGTTTACCGTTAATAATCAACTAGCTTCTATTATGTTTGATACGGGTGCTGATAGAAGTTATATGTGTAAAGACTTTAGTTCTAAACTAAAATGTGCATCATTACCTCTAGACGATAAATATACTATTGAATTAGCTAATGGTAAACTGATAAATGCCGATAAAATTTTCCATGGTTGCGAAATAAATCTCGCTGGTGAAACCTTCAAAATCGATTTGATACCCGTAGAATTAGGAAGTTTTGACGTAATCGTTGGCATGGACTGGATGTCCAAAACAAGAGCGGAAGTTGTTTGCGCTGAGAAAGCGATCCGCATCCCTCGTAAGGATGAAACGTCATTAATGATTTATGGGGAGAAGAGCAACTCAAAGCTGAACTTTATCAGCTGTATGAAGGCCCAGAAACTTATAAGAAAAGGTTGTTATGCTATTCTGGCACACTTAAAGAAGATCGATACTGAAGAAAGAAGCATTGATGACATGCCGGTTGTAAGAGAATATCCCGGAGTATTTCCAGAAGAATTACCGGGGCTACCTCTACACAGATGTGTAGAATTCCAGATTGATCTCATACCAGGAGCTGCACCTGTAGCCCGATCTCCATATAGACTTGCACCTTCAGAAATGCAAGAATTACAAGACCAGTTGCAAGAATTATCGGATCGTGGATTTATTCGTCCTAGTTTTTCACCTTGGGGTGCTCCTATTCTGTTCGTCAATAAGAAGGATGGATCTATGAGAATGTGCATAGATTACCGTGAATTAAACAAATTAACGATCAAGAATCAGTACCCATTACCGAGGATTGATGATTTATTTGATCAATTGCAAGGATCAAGTGTTTATTCCAAGATTGATCTAAGCTCCGAATATCATCAGCTGAGAGTGAAGGAAGAAGATGTTCCTAAAACCGCGTTCAGAACCCGTTACAGTCACTATGAATTTCTAGTCATGCCTTTTGGATTAACTAATGCTCCAGCAGTATTCATGGATCTAATGAATCGCATCTGTAGACCGTATTTAGACAAATTTGTCATTGTTTTTATTGACGACATATTGATTTACTCGAAGAACAAGGAAGAACATGAGCAACACTTAAGACTGGTACTAGAGATACTCAAGAAAGAAGAATTGTACGCAAAATTTTCGAAGTGTGATTTCTGGTTACAAGAAGTACAATTTTTGGGCCATGTTGTCAGTAAACATGGAATTAAAGTTGACCCTGCCAAGATCGAAGCCATTAGTAAATGGGAAACACCGAAGACTCCAACACAAATTCGCCAATTCTTAGGTCTTGCTGGTTACTACCGAAGATTCATTCAAGATTTCTATAGAATTGCCAAACCCTTAACTGCATTAACTCAAAAGGGAAAGAAGTATGATTGGTCCACGGAACAGGAATCCTCATTCCAGTTATTAAAGAAGAAGTTAACGTCTGCACCCATTTTGTCATTACCGGAAGGAAATGATGATTTCGTGATCTATTGTGACGCTTCGCGCCAAGGTTTAGGATGTGTATTAATGCAATGCACAAAAGTTATCGCATATGCCTCACGACAACTAAAAATTCATGAAAAGAACTATACGACGCACGATTTAGAACTTGGAGCAGTAGTTTTTGCACTCAAAATATGGAGACACTATCTATATGGCACCAAGTGTACAGTGTACATCGACCATAAGAGTCTTCAGCATATTTTTGATCAAAAACAACTCAATATGAGACAACGTCACTGGGTAGAGTTGTTAAACGATTACGCTTGTGAAATCCGTTACCACCCCGGAAAGGCTAATGTTGTAGCTGATGCCCTAAGTCGAAAAGAAAGAGTAAAACCTCTTAGGGTCCGAGCTTTGAAAACGAAAAAAACGAAAAGAGTAAAACCCCTAAGTCGAAAAGAAAGAGTAAAACCTCTTAGAGTAAAACCTCTTAGGGTCCGAGTAAAACCTCTAATGTTGTACTGATCTCACAAAGCAAATTCAAGCAGCACAGTTAGAAGCTTTAAAAGAAGAAAACGAAAAAGGCAAAATGAGCAAAGGGTTAGAAAAACAACTTGAAGTAAAAGCCGATGGAACCCTGTATTTTGCTGGTAGGATATGGTTACCAAAGCATGGTAACCTAAGGCAACTAGTACTGGATGAAGCACACAAAACGAGGTACTCAATTCACCCAGGAAATGGGAAAATGTACCACGATCTCAAGAAGTTATATTGGTGGCCTAATATGAAGACAGAAATTGCTACTTATGTAAGCAAATGTTTGACGTGTGCAAAGGTCAAAGCTGAGCACCAAAAGCCGTCAGGATTACTGCAACAACCGGAAATTCTGCAGTGGAAATGGGAAAGAATAACCATGGATTTCATTACGAAATTGCCAAGGACTGCAAGTAGTCATGATACTATTTGGGTGATAGTAGATCATCTAACTAAATCAGCTCACTTTCTACCAATAAAGGAGACAGACAGTATGGAGAAATTAGCACGCCTATATTTGAAGGAAGTAGTTTCCAGGCATGGTGTACCCATCTCTATCATATCTGATCGCGACACTCGATTCACGTCATGTTTTTGGCAGTCATTACAAAAAGCATTGGGAACTCGATTAGATATGAGCACCGCTTATCACCCACAGACAGATGGTCAAAGTGAAAGAACAATACAAACATTGGAAGACATGTTACGGGCATGCGTGATTGACTTTGGAACCAGTTGGGATCGACACTTACCGTTGGCAGAATTTTCATACAATAACAGCTATCATACGAGCATCAACGCAGCGCCATTTGAAGCACTTTACGGTAGAAAGTGCAGATCTCCTATCTGTTGGAGTGAAGTAGGAGAAAAACAACTTACTGGACCAGAAATTATTCATGAAACCACCGACAAGATCATTCAAATACAACAGCGATTGAAAACGGCCATGAGTCGCCAAAAGAGTTATGCTGATGTAAGAAGAAAACTGCTAGAATTTCAAGTGGGTGACAAAGTCAAGTTGAAAGTGTCATCCTGGAAAGGCATTGTACGATTCGGTAAATGAGGAAAGCTAAGTCCTAGGTACGTAGGACCCTTTGAAATCACAGAAAGAATTGGAGCAGTTGCTTATCGATTAAAGCTACCGCAAGAACTTAGTACTGTTCACGACACATTTCACGTGTCAAATTTGAAGAAATGTTTAGCTGAAGAGGATGTCGTAATTCCTCTTGACGAAATACGAATCAATGATAAACTCCATTTTATCGAAGAACCTGTTGAAATCATGGACCGTGAGGTCAAACAATTAAAACAAAGCAAAATACCGATAGTTAGGGTTTGTTGGAACGCTAGACGAGGACCCGAGTTTACTTGGGAACGTGAAGATCAAATGAAGCAAAAGTATCCACATTTGTTCACTGATATCGCTCATGAAACAGGTACTACTCAAAATTTCGGGACGAAATTTTCTTTAACGGGGAGGTACTGTGATGACCCAAAAATTTTCGACTAATTTAAACCAATTCTCTATACGATTTATTATTTTGACACGTTAAACAAAGTCTGTTAGATTGAGTCTCAAAATTTTAGAACTGTTTCATATATACAATTATCTTTGACTACTCTCGACGATTCATGAACAATTATATGTATGTATATATATATATATGTACAAGTAAAAACGACTTTCCTACAGTAAAACCCTATTTGTTACAGTAAAAATTACTTTACTACAGTAAAACACTATTTGCTACAGTGAAACCGTATTTTGCTACAGTGCTACAGTGAAAACGACTTTACTACAGTGATTTGCTACAGTAACACTATTTACTACAGTAAACACTATTTGCTACAGTACCGCTGTTTGCTACAGTAAACACTATTGCTACAGTAAAGCACTATTTGATGTCGACGAACTAGCAAACAAAAACGGAAAAGGCGGCCATGCGATCGCATGGCAAAAATACTAAAAACTCATGCGATCGCATGAGCTACAGTAAATCGAAAAGTAATATAAATACGCAGTTTGTTCGACGAAGTTTATCACACTTAATTATCTCTCAATATTTATATTTATATTATAATTATAATTTTAAATTTAAGTTTAATAATAATAAGGTATATACGAGGGTGTTTTTAATTCGGGTTTCAAACCGCTTTAAGCTAAGGAAATATTGGGTATTGTTCGGGGTATTGTTCTTGAATCCAAGGCCAACCATACAGTCGTCTACCATCATTACGTCTACGCAATTTGCCTACAATATTGAGTCTCAATATTGAACTGTGAGTTATAGTGTCCCTTTTTAAATACTTTAAATATTTTTGGGCTGAGAATACATGCAATTTATTTTAAACGCAATAAGACACAAGTACATACTAAATTCTACACTGAGTTAAATCGAAAATCCCTTAGCTTTGGTAACTAGTAGCTGCCAGTACATAGGATATGGACTGGTGGGCACGAATAATTGTATATGGATCCATAGGGCTTGACATCCCCGTCCGAGCTAGAGCGCTAGCCTTTTAACGGACGTATGTTATTTGAGTTTAAGATACGTTGGTTTGCGTGTATTAAAAACGAATGGGGTAATTATCACTATAACGTTAAGTTTAGTTACCAGGGTGCTCTGTTACGTAGAATCTATTGATAAACTTTTGATGAAATCTTGTGGTCTATCTTTATATATGTTTATGACTCGAGCAATTAAACCTATAACTCACCAACATTCGTGTTGACTTTTTAGCATGTTTTATTCTCAGGTCCTTAGACAGCTTCTGCTGTGATGTGCTTGTTGCCTGCATGGAGTCTCTCATGCTTTGTACAAAGTTTATTGCATTCAAAATAAAACTGCGTTGTGTAATAAATAATTGGACTGTGATGTCAACCTGTAAATTAAAGACTTATGTATTTCGGGGTTTTGCTTATACCTAAGCACTCGCCCACATGTTTATAACTTTCTATGTTTAGAAAGTCACTTATTTTAATGAATGCAATATTTTATCAAAACGTATCATATAGAGGTCAAAATTTCACTGTGGAATCAATGATTAACGTGCCACGTCAATAGCGATTTTGACGGGTCGTTACAATAGCATTCGTGATTTTCAACTTATATTATGTCGCAAGTTATTTCATTATACTTTACAACTTTTGTAAACTTAAACTTGTTGTCGAACCGTTTGGTAACTTAAAACTTTGCAAGTCATGCACGTTTTAAATGAATGCGACATAATTTTGGTCAAACGCGTCTCATTTAGGGACTATGACCATGTAATGGGACCTAAGTTGACGGCGCCATCAATGGCGATTTTGTCGGGTCGTCACATGTGGTATCAGAGCGTTGGTTGTAGGGAACTAGGATATGCATTAATGTGTCTAACAGAGTCGTTAGGACGCATTAGTGAGTCTAGACTATAACCCGATAGTTAGCTAGGACGCATTAGTGAGTCTAGACTATAACCTGATAGTTAGCCATTGCATTCTGACATACATTTGCTATAGATAGCACTTACTTGACTACTTGTGTATTTATACTTGAAACTTTCTATGGTGAACTTCTTAGTTGTACCTAACTCTCATGCGAATCCGTATTCTGCCATTTTATGGTAACACACATAAGCTTAAGATTCATACGCGTAAGGATGACGCGACTTCATTCGCTACACTAGTTTGGAAATTCTGTCTTCCCATGTTATTCGCCGCCGTCCCGGCTTACCACCTACCAGTGTGGTAAAACTTTGACAACTATACGGTCACTACTCACTACTCACTACTGATATTTCACTAGTGCTCCTCACTATATATCACCATTCGTTACTACTACCACTACTATTGATAAGTATCGTCATCGCTACCTATCACTACTGTTGCGTACTACTCGTTACCATGATTCAATACTCTCCTTATACTTAAGGATGCCACTAATCGACTTTGAATGTTTTGACGTGAACAATCAGTTATACATTTCCCGCGGGAAACACATTTTCAGAGATTGCACTAACTCCTTCGATTAATTACGAGTCTTGTTAAAGATGTCGCTACACCTCGTTCATTTGCAATCTACACAATTACACAAACTTAACCATGTGGAGAGGTGTTGGAATGGAGATATAAACTAGCGAAATATAACGACACTTGACCGACGTGGTTATATTACGGTAAGTCATACCAAAGTCCCAATGGATCAAAATGATGGTGGGTAAAGAATTCAAAATCTATTTAATACCTCTAGACCTAGAAAACTTCGATGTAATTATAGGTATGGATTGGTTAGCCAAGACGAAATCTAACATTTCTTGTGATATCAAAACATTCGTATCCCTATCGAGAACGGTGAACCCTTGATCGTTTATAGCAAAGAGAGCTGCATCGGGCTTAACCTCATTTAAGAAAGTCGAGACCGATAAGAAGCATATCGATGATGCGCTAATTGTCAATGACTTTTCCGATGTATTTTTCGAAGAATTTCCGGGTCTTTCACCTCATCGACCGGTTAAATTTCAAATCAATCTTATCGCGGGAGCCGCACCCGTATCACGTGCACCGTATAGACTTGCTCCATTCGAAATACAAGAATTACAAAGTCAATTCCAAGAACTACTTGACCGTGGTTTTATCCAACCTAGCCATTCACCATGGAGATCCTCAATCCTATTCGTTAAGAAGAAGGATGGAACCCTAAAAACATGTATCGATTATCGTGAACTAAATAAATTACCAGTTAAGAAACGATATCCTCTTTCCCGTATCGACAACCTCTTGATCAATTACAAGGATCTCGTGTGTATTCCAAAATCGACCTCCACTCCGGTTATCATCAATTGAGGGTTAAGGGAGAAGTTGTCTCCAAAACTGTTTTCCGAACTCGCCACGGTAGTTATGAATTTCTTGTAGTTCCGTTCAGTTTAACTAATGCCCCGGCCGTATTCATGGACCTTATGAATCGCGTATGCAAGCCTTATCTAGACAAATTCATCATCGTATTCATAGATAATATCTTAATCTATTCAAAAAGCGAAGAAGAACACGAACAACGTCTTCGTCTTATGCTCGAACTCTTGAGAAAAAAACAACTCTATGCCGAGTCCTCCAAGTGGAAATTTTTGGTTAAACGAAGTCCAATTTCTAGACCATGTTGTTAGTGGTCAAGGTATCAAAGTTGTTCTCGCAAAAATCGTAACCATACGTAATTGGGAAACCCCCACGACTCCGACTCATATTCGTAAATTTTTGGATCTCGCCAGTTATTACCGAAGATTCATTTCCGACTTTTCCCGTATTGTTTGTCATTTAACCTCGTTAACTCACGAAGAAAAGAAATTCGTTTGGTTCGCCAAACAAGAGTCGGCATTTGAAACCTTAAAGAGGAAGTTAACCACCGCACCTATCTTATCTCTTTTCAAAGGCACTGATGATTTTGTTGCATATTGTGACGCCTCCAAACAAGGTTTTGGGTGTGTGTTAATACAACGAAAGAAAGTTATCGCTTACGCTTCCCGACCATTGAAATTTCACGAACGAAACTACACGACACACGATCTCGAACTTGGAGCCGTTGTCTTCGCACTTAAAATGTGGAGACACTATCCTTATGGAACCAAAAGTACCATTCTCACCGGCCACAAAAGCCTCCAACACATTTTAGATCAAAAACAACCCGACATGAGGCAACGACGGTGGACTGAAACGTTAAATAATTATGATTGTGAACTTCGTTACCATTCGGGCAAGGCAAATGTTGCAGCCGATGCCTTTAGCCGGAAGGAAAGAATTAAACCTCTCCGTGTCCGAACCTTAAATGTGATTATCCACACCGATCTCGCTAGCCAAATTCATGTAGCACAAAATGGAGCTCAAATATGAATATATTTCTAAGTGAACACCTGAAAGGCCTCCTCTCTTGACTCGAAATCAAAGAAACTGAAATTCGTTGTTTTGCCAGAAGAATTGTACCTAATTATGGGCTCGATCAACCTTCTCATCACCACGTACCATGTTATATGACTCTGTCATTTTCTTTGCTACCATCTAAAAACTTTGAGAATATTGATAACACAATCCAAGGATACATCTTTCTTCATTGACTTATCGTCCTTATGCTTCTGTTATGTGGCCAGCTACTACTCAACTCTGAAATATATAACTACGTGTACTATCTCGTTTCCACCAAGTCTCAACATTTGACCACATGATGTGCAATGTGACTATATTAAAATGAAAACTCCTCCTATCATTACGCTCATACTTCCGTATAAGGAAATATTTTATCTAAATTCTCAATGGAGAGAGAGATTCTTCACATTATACTAGTATTCACCATGAAGGGGAATAATCTTATTAAACGTATTCAGAAACCGACGAGATGGGAAAAACTTGTACGACTATACATTATAGGAATTCTATCTCGACACGGTGTACCATTGTCATTTATTTCAGATTGAGATACTCGTTTCACTTTTAAATTTCGGAGTGCCTTACAAGAAGCCTTGGGAACACATGATGTGTTCTAGAGGGTGTGTATGAAAAGGCTATCAGTTTTATATTTATTTGCTACAGGAAATCACTTAAATTAAACTAAAACACAAAAGGCAAGTATACCTATCGTGTAATAATATAGCTAAGGTAAAGTCCGGGAGGTCGATCCGTGGACACTATTATTGGGTGTCTTACTAGGTCAAGTTAGTTAATTAAGTAGTTAAACTAGGTTTAGTAATATATAGTAATTATAGGTAACTTTAGGGGGATTTATTGTTTAATGACCGGTTTGTTTATTTTGAGACTTATATCACAGTTAAAACCTAATGCAAAATATTAAATATAAATATAACTTATTTTAAAGAGTAAAGTAAATGACAACAAATAAAAGTGCAATAATTAAAAATATAAATAAAGCGTAAAAATAAAAGTACGATAATTTAAAGTACGATAAATAAAATGACGATAAATGAAAGTACGATGAGATATAAAATAAAGGAATTATGCTTATTTAAACTTCCGTAATCATGATGTTTGACGTTTTGATTTTAATTTATTACCATGGGTTAATTGTCCTTTGTCATGGATTATTCGATACGTCTATCTGGTTTTTGTCCATAACAGTCCATCGGCCATAATTATAAAGTGCGAGTATCCTCTTCAAATTACCCTTATACCCGAAGTCAAATATTCCAACTAATTGAGGACTTAAACTGTAACAAGGTTTTAATACTTTGCTAACAATTACACCAATTTTCATTGTATGTAATCCACCCCTATTTTAATGAGTCCATTGACTATTAATCCATCCCCGTGTCCGGTCAAATGAACAATTATTAGTACTTATAAATATCCCGCCCATCGTATCCGATCGAGTGTATGTGGTTATTTATAGATACGTTAAATTGTAAATCTTTATATTAAATTAACGAACTATCATTCAGTTAAATAAATATAAAGCCCATTAATAGCCCATAGTCTAATTTCAACAAGTGTCGGTCTTTTGTTCAAACCCCAATTACCCAATCTTAATATTTAGCCCAACATCACGATTACTTCGGCTTAAATAAGCATAATAATAACTTAGTTACGAGACATTAATTTAAAAAGGAAGAACATAACTTACAATGATTATTTATAGCGTAGCGTTACACGGACAGAGTTTCGATTTAAAACCCGTAAAATATTCTTACAATAACCCAATTATAATTAAACTTAAATTAAAATTATAATTATAAAATATAAATATATATATATATATATCGTATATGATATGAGAAAGGAAAATAAAAAGGTGTAGTTTCTTCATTATTCCGTGCCTTGCTTTTATAGGCAAATGATTGATACTGTTGTAGGTGGAATGTTAGCTGGCTACCATTCAAAGTTGAATCAATAATATCTGGTTGCGAATTATTGATTTAAAATTTTCACTTATGACCCTTTAACTATGCTCAATTAACAACTTTTTATTATTTATTATTATTCTTATTATGAATTATTTAAATATTATATTATATTCTTGTGCATAGTTGACTTATACTTTCAGCTCCGTTGCGTCGAGCGTTGAAAGTTGGTTCATGTCTCGGTTCCGGATTTTCGAACGCCTTTTCGTATAATTTAATATCTTGTACTTTACGTTTTGCGGCTTGTACTTTTGTAATTTTGAGATGTTTCTCATCAATAAATTGAACCACTTGAATTGTACTTTGTATTTTTTAGCTTTTTGGTCATTTGCGTCTTCAAATCGTCGAATCTGTCATTTGTCTTCACCTTTTATTATTTAAACGATAATTACTTGAAATTAGAACAATTGCAACTAAAAGCTTGTCTTTCTTGAAGAATAATGCTATGAAATATATATTCGTTTTTAGCATTATCAACATGTTTAGACATGAGTACCGCGTATCATCCACAAACCGTCAGGCCAAGCAAACATACGATTCAAACCTTGGAAAACATATCACGAACTTGTATTATTTCCTTTAATTGATTCCTCCTACAACGATAGTTATCATTCGAGTATTAACGCCGCAACTTTTTGAAACTTTATATGGTCGCAAATGTCGTTCTCTTAATTGTTGGGCCGAAGTAGGCGACAAGCAAACCACCGGACCCGAACTCATTCATGAAACAACCGAGAAATTGTTCAAATCCAAGAAAGGCTCAAGACGGCCCGTAGTCACCAAAAGAGCTATGCCGATGTTAGACGTAGACCTCTCGAATTCAAAGTGGGTGACCGTGTAATGTTAAAAGTCGCACCTTGAAAAGGTGTAATCCGTTTCGAAAAACGTGGAAAGCTAAACCCGCGATATTTTGATCCTTTTAAAATCTTGAAGCGTATTGTAACCGTTGCTTACCGTTTAGACCTTCCGACTCAATTAATTTTCCGTTCATCCTGCATTCCATGTATCAAACTTGAAAAAGTGTTTTGCCGAACAAGAACTTGTTATTCCCTTCGATGAGCTTACTATCGATGACAAACTCCACTTCATAGGAGAATCAGTTGAAATTATGGATCGTGAAGCCAAACCTTAAGACAAAGAAAAATTCCGATTGTCAAAGTTCGTTGAAATACCAAAAGAGGACCCGAGTTTACGTGGGAAAGACAAGATCAAATGCAAAGGAAGTACCCTCACTTATTCATAGAATTGGCAACGCAAGGTCTCGAGGAATAAACAACGACTGCTACTTCCAACTAAATTTCAGGACGAAATTTCTTTTAAGGTGTAGGTAATGTAATAACCCGCCTTTTTCCATTAAAATATTTTAACCCCGTTTTTTTTAGATAATATCTTTCGTTATCTAAATTCGTATCTTCCGTTAACTAACGTTCTTAATATTCCCGTTATTTAATTATAACATCTATCATTTACTCTACCGTATTTAAAATAATTTGTTCGGTTAATTCACGCACCCGCTTTTAAATTTGAGGGACTAACCTTGCCAATTGACCAAAGTTTTGACTAGGTCAAATGGTCAAACTCCACCTTTCACCACTCATTCATCTCTCACCTCCCTTTTCTCTCTAGTTCAACAAACCCCATTTTCATCTTCTCCACTAATTCATCATCTAAATCCAAATCAAGAAGCTAACATCAAAACAAATTACATATTTGGAATCCTTGCATCTTTCTCTACAACTTGATACTAATTTCATCTCTTTTGGGTAAATGTCTAAAAACTCTAGATTTCATGTTCTTGATATTCTTGACTTAAAAGTGTGTTAATTAGTGTCTATGGCTCAAGTCTAACATGAATATGTGATTGGTTTGCTCGATTTTGTTGTTTTGAGTAGCTAGCATGAACTGTAATGACCCTACTTTTTTGACTTACTTTTGTGCTTGTTACTTTCTGTGAAACTGCGTATTTGTGCGTACTGAGCTATATTGTATTCTAGGATTTTATTTCATGATTAATTACCTTCGTTTATACCATACAACGTGCCATTAAGTACTTAGTTACTTAACTTGATCCCCAAATGCTTTTATGACCGTTAGTGTCACTTGACGTTGAAAACGAGCTATGTATTTTGATACACGTTTGACTTTGGTCATAATTGGAATATTATGACTCCGTAATACTAATTGTTATTTTAATAATTACTTGAGCTTTTGGTTGCTTAATTACGCTTAGTAATTTACTTATGCTCGCTAGTTAGTCTTGTTGGACTTTCTACCTTGTTGGACTCGAGCCCACCCTACTCTAGCTAATGGGCTATTTAATTAGCCCAATTTTAATAAGTTTATGACCTATATAAATGTAAGACAAATGCTCATTTATTAGAGGGAACATACTAGCATTTTTGTTAACCATAATCACAATTGTTGCATGTGATCTCAACATAAACACCAACTTTAGACAACCATTAACCAAAAAGCAAAAGTTGTCCCCCCTGTCCCCCCTAAACCTACAGCCACCACCCCCATCTCCCCCTATAAATACCACACAAACCTCACCCATTTTACACTTGATCTCATTCACAAATTACACACACTTACTCTCTAATTCTCTCTCTAGTCTTTCTCACTCTAAAAAGTGTAAGTTTTAAATTTTCTTCTTCTTCTTCTTCTCTTCTCAATGTCGACATCATCATCATCATTAAAGGATCTAGCTTTTTAGCTTTTTGATCTTGTTATATCATGTAGATTCAAACTTGGGTTTGAATCCTTCAAGAACATGAAAGATTCAAGCTTTCTAGCTTTGAATCTTCATTTACTTGTTAGATCTAGGTTTTCTAGCTTATGATTTCTTTATTTTGTTATAAAGATCAAAACTTGTGTTTATGATCTTCATGTAACTTGAAGATCTAGTCTTTTGCTTTAAGGATCTTCAAGAACATTAAAGATCCAAGCTTTCTAGCTTATGGTTTCATTATTTGGTTAAAGATCTTAGCTTTTTAGCTTATGGTCTCATTAATCATGTAAAGATCCAAGCTTTCTAGCTTAGGGTTTTATTAATACTTGAGATCTAAGTTATTATTGTAGATCTCACTTACTTGGAACCTTTTTGTGATTTTTGTGATGATAAAGATCAAGTCTTCATCATCTCATATGATGAAGATGCATAAACTTGTGTAAAAAGGACAAAGGTTGAAGCTTTATTGAGTTTATGCAATAAAGAGGCAACCTTGATGTTCAAAACTTGTAGAATGATAGCTTTTACTCTGACCTAGTCGCACTTAAACCGTCGCCACAGTCAAACAAAGATGAGTTAGGTTATGAAAATTGGATAGCGGTTAGAGGACTCACATACGGAGCCTTGGCCACTAACCACGCATCTTTTCGTTTTGTTTAGAGGTCGTAGCAGCTGTCCGAATTCAGCCTTTTTTTTCGATCTCTATTCTTGATGAAAACTTACTTTATATTATACAAATGATGATGACGATGATGATGTTTAGCACTTTACTTACGTACTTTTAAACCTTTTGGGACAATATACTGACTTAGTGACCTTTGACTTAGGTTGACGACCTTTCGGACCGACTTACTACTTGCATACTTTTCCTATCGACTTTTACTGCTTATTCAATGTGAGTTATAGCTTCCCTTTTTACTTTACAATTTTTGGGACCGAGAATACATGCACTTTTTATGTTTTTACATACTAGACACGAGTACTTAAACTTTACATATGTGTGGGTGATATAACGGCACAAAGATTCCCCTTAGCATGGTAACATTTATTTATTGGTTTTTGAACTGGTGAACACGAATATTAGATATGGATCCATAGAGTTTGACATCCTTACTCGGGCTAGTCGCACTAGCATTTAAAGGGTGTTTGATACTTCGAGGACATACGCACTCGCCCAGTGTACTTTTAGGGGGTATTATTATTACGTTAAGTTAGTTACCGGGTGCCCACGGATAAGCATATACTTTTTATACTGTTTTAGAATACGAATCTCGTGGTCTATGATAATGCTAAAAACGAACATATATTTCATAGCATTATTCCTCAAGAAAGACAAGCTTTTAGTTGCAATTGTTCTATTTACAAGTGATATTCGTTTAAATAATAAAAGGTGAAGACAAAAGACAGATTCGACGATTTGAAGACGCAAACGACCAAAAAGCTCAAAAGAACAAAAGACAATCAAAAAGGTTCCAATTATTGATAAGAAAAGTCTCGAAATCACAAGAGTACAAGATTCAAAACGCAAAGTACAAGATATTAAATTGTACGCGAGGACGTTCGAAAATCCGGAACCGGGACCAGAGTCAACTCTTAACGCTCGACGCAACGGACTAAAAATTACAAGTTAACTATGTATATAAATATAATATAATATATAATTAATTATATTAATTATATATATATTATATATATATATATATTAAAAACCGTCGGCAGCAAGAAACTCCAAGGGTGTGAGCTGTAAATATATCTCCGCGACTCGCGGAGTTTTAAGGGCATTTTGCCGCGAGTCGCGGAGCCCCAATTTTCAACTCTGGCTATAAAGCCAACCGAATTCTGATCAAACATCATCATTTTTTTCTCTTCCTCTTCATACGTAAATATATTTATATTTATAATTTATATTTTAATTTTAATTATAATTCTAATAATAAGGGTATGTTAGCGAATGTTGTAAGGGTGTAAGTCGAAATTCTGTCCGTGTAACGCTACGCTATTTTTAATCATTGTAAGTTATGTTCAACCTTTTTATATTAATGTCTCGTAGCTAAGTTATTATTATGCTTATTTAAAACGAAGTAATCATGATGTTGGGCTAATTACTAAAATTGGGTAATTGGGCTTTGTACCATAATTGGGGTTTGGACAAAAGAACGACACTTGTGGAAACTAGACTATGGGCTATTAATGGGCTTTATATTTGTTTAACTAAATGAAAGTTTGTTAATGTTAATATAAAGATTTACAATTGGGCGTCCCTATAAATTACCATATACACTCGATCGGACACGATGGGCGGGGTGTTTATATGTACGAATAATCGTTCATTTAACCGGACACGGGAATGGATTAATAGCCACTAGAATAATTAAAACAGGGGTGAAATTACATTCAAGGGTAATTGGTGTAATTGTTAACAAAGTAGTAAAACCTTGGTTTACACGCAGTCGATAACCTGGTGTATTCATTAAACAAAGTATTAAAACCTTGTTACAATTCGAATCCCCAATTAGTTGGAATATTTAACTTCAGGTATAATAATAATTTGTCAAGGACACTTGCAATTTATATTTATGACTGATGGACTGTTATGGACAAAAACCAGACGGACATATTGAATAATCCAGGACAAAGGACAATTAACCCAAGGGCATAAAACTAAAATCAACACGTCAAACATCATGATTACGGAAGTTTAAATAAGCATAATTCTTTTATTTCATATTTAATTTCCTTTATTTTATATTTAATTGCACTTTTAATTATCGCACTTTTATTTATTGTTATTTAATCGCACTTTTATTTATTTTTAATTATCGCAATTTTATTTTATCGCATTTTTATTATTCGCAATCGTTATTTACTTTACGCTTTAATTTAAGTCTTGTATTTATTTAATATTAGGTTTTAACTGCGACTAAAGTTTTAAAATCGACAAACCGGTCATTAAACGGTAAAAACCCCCCTTTATAATAATAATATTACCTATATATATATTTGTATTTTTATAAAAGTAAACTAATATAGCGTTGAGCTTTGTTTAAAGATTTCCCTGTGGAACGAACCGGACTTACTAAAAACTACACTACTGTACGATTAGGTACACTGCCTATAAGTGTTGTAGCAAGGTTTAAGTATATCCATTCTATAAATAAATAAATATCTTGTGTAAAATTGTATCGTATTTAATAGTTTTTCCTAGTAAAATATAAACTATTTTATATACACCTCGTTCGACATCAAGTATTTTTGGCGCCGCTGCCGGGGAACTATCTTAAAAACCGGAAGCGCAACGCTAATATAAAAAAAAAAAAGATTTTTAGTTACTTTTATTAAAAGTCGTTTTTGTAAAAATACGTTTTAAATATTCGAAAAAAAAAAACAAAAATATTAGTATTTTTAAGATTTTGTTAAATATTTAAGTTTTATAAGTTTCTTTATTTCTATTTTAGTTTATAAAAATATAAGTTTTATTTTAAAATCTTTTATTTATTTAAAAAACAGAAAACAGAAAATAAAAAAAAAAAAAAAAAGAAAAACGCGTAAAAAGGTAAATCTGTCAGCTCAAATTCTGAACCCCGCGACTCGCGGGGTTTTCTTCTTTAATTGCCGCGACTCGCGGAGGGTTTCTGACAGGCGACAAGGAAGCCCTAATTGAGCATTAATTAAAGGATATTATTAATATTAATTATTAATTAAACCTAATTATTATTATTATTATTATTAGTTTTAATTTTACTTTTACTTTTTATTTATATATTTTAGTTAAATTAGTTTTATTAAATTGTAAAATTAATAGTTTTATAAAATAAATAATATAAAAATAAAATTTTTATAAAAATTGTACTTTTTACAACTTTTTGTATATTTTTATATTTTGTCCCTTTTTAATCGTTGTAGCGTAATATTTGTATTTTTTTAGCTCATTTTTTTAATTTTAAACTTAGTTTTTGCTATAGTTATTTTTACTCCTAGATTTTTAGGCTTTGCCGTAGAATTTCTTAAGTGCTTTTTCTTTAGACTAAGATTTAGGTGCTTTAGAATTTTGCGACGCCTTTTTAAGTTTTAGTTTCTTTTTAAGTTATTTTCATTTGGGATTTAGTTTCTACTGTAAGCTTTAATATTTTTAGACACCTTTTACTATGTACCAATTATCATTCCAATTAGTAATTTCAATTTGCGATTATAATTTTAAGTTAGTTGTAGTAATAAGGTTAAATTAGTTAAATATTTTTAAATTTTGATAAGTTTCTTTTATTTTTCCGTCACCTTTTATTTTTCAACCATTTTTTTTCTTTTTCAACCTTTTGCGACGAACTCTTTTTCTCTCTTATTTCTCGCCATTCTAGTTTTTAGGACATAAATTTTTATTCTACTTCTTATCTAAATTTCTTAAAATTACGAAAATTTATTTTAAGTGGTTAAATTGATAGACATCAAAATTTTCTGGTTCGTAGTAATAGTTGGATTTGTACGTGGACCGGGTTATTGGAGCCAAACAGTCCTCAATTATATTGAGACCAAACGAATCCTGCCCCTCTGCTGCATCTTTTGGCTATTCGAAACGTGGGCAAAATCAGAAAAGTCTATTGATTGGATAACTTATTATAATTTTTCTTTCCTTTTTAAAAACTAATAGGATATTCAGTGAATGCACCGAGCAAGACGTTCATCACCTTTTGTACGTTCACCACCTGTAACTCGATCAAGACATCGTTTAACAAATATAACCGCCGTTGATTTTTCTTTAGAATCGTCATCCAGTCGACCAAGTACTTCAGTTCAAATTTCCGATAATCCATTTTTTGAACCCAACCTCACAATTGAGAATCCAGAAAATATTCAGGAACGGTTCGTAGATCCTGAACCATTAAACTTTCCTCCGGAACCACCAATCATTCAAACAGAGATTGTTGAGGAACGAACTATTAAATCAGAATCATTCAGTGATACCGATTCAACAAATTCAATTATGGAAAATCTGGAACCTTTAAGTATGGAAGACCGAATGAGAGCTAAACGCACTGGCCAAGGTCACGCAATTACTCATCCAGACATTAATGCGCCAGATTATGAAATCAAAGGACAAATTCTACACATGGTGACTAATCAATGCCAATTTAGTGGTGCGCCGAAGGAAGATCCAAATGAACATCTACGTACCTTTAATAGGATCTGCACACTATTTAAAATACGAGAAGTGGAGGATGAACAGATATATCTCATGTTATTTCCCTGGACTTTAAAGGGAGAAGCCAAAGATTGGTTGGAATCGTTACCTGAAGGGGCGATCGATACATGGGATGTTTTAATTGACAAATTTCTTAAACAATTTTTTCCTGCATCTAAAGCCGTAAGACTTCAAGCAGAAATTGTTACATTCACACAAAAGCCAAATGAAACTCTATATGAGGCGTGGACAAGATATGGAAAGTTATTAAGAGGATGTCCGCAACATGGTTTAGACACCTGTCAAATAGTACAAATATTTTACCGAGGATGCGACATCACTACAAGAAAAGACATAGATATAGCAGCTGGTGGTTCTATTATGAAGAAAACCGAAACTGATGCTTACAAAATTATTGATAACACTGCTTCCCACTCACATGAGTGGCACCAAGAAAAAGATATCATTAGATCATCTAAAGCAGCTAGAGCCGATTCTAGCCATGACTTAGATTCCATTTCCGCAAAGATAGATGCTTTCGAGAGACGAATGGAAAAGATGACTAAGGATATTCACTCAATACGAATTAGTTGTGAGCAGTGTGGAGGACCACATTTGACAAAAGATTGTCTAAGTATTGAATTAACAATGGAACAAAGAGAGAATATTTCATACATAAACCAAAGGCCTGGAAATAATTATCAGAATAATTATCAACCGCCAAGACCGATTTACAATCAAAACCAGAATTATAACCGAAATATTCCATACAACAACCAACAAGGTCCTAGCAATCAATAAGTATCCAACAATACTTACAATCAGCAAAGACCGAATTTTCAAAACAAACCACCGCAACAAACCGATGATAAAAAGCCGAATTTAGAAGATATGATGACGAAGCTAGTTGAAACTCAAACGCAGTTTTTCACATCTCAAAAACAAACAAATGAACAAAATGCTCAAGCATTTAGAAATCAACAAGCTTCTATTCAAAATCTGGAACAAGAAGTGAGTAACCTAGCAAGGTTAATAGGTGAAAGAAAACCGGGAAGTCTACCGAGCGATACAAACGCTAACCCCCGGAATGAAACAGCTAAAGCTATTACCACAAGAAGTGGAACAACACTTAAACCACCTGAAATACCTGTAACTTCTGATGAAACTATTCCTACTACACAAGAACCACAACCTGATCAAGATAAGGAAAAAGAACCGGTAGTTGAAAAGGTTAATGAAGATAACACAGTTAAGGATAAACCTTATGTTAAACCATACCAACCACCACTTCCTTACCCGAGTAAAATGAAGAAAGAGAAACTTGAAGCCGAGCAATCCAAATTCTTGGATATGTTTAAACAGATAAATGTAAATCTTCCTTTCATTGATGTGATTTCAGGAATGCCTAGATATGCTAAATTCTTGAAAGATCTAATCACGAATAGAAAGAAAATGGAAGAACTCTCGGCTGTTACTATGAATGCAAATTGTTCAGCAGTGCTGTTGAATAAGATACCAGAAAAACTATCTGATCCAGGAAGTTTCACAATTCCATGTTTTCTGGGTAGTCTTAGTTCAATAGAAGCATTGGCAGACTTAGGTGCTAGTATAAATCTAATGCCGTATTCACTATACGCTAAACTAGACCTTGGAGAATTGAAACCAACCAGAATAAGCATACAACTAGCCGATAGATCAATAAAATATCCTAGAGGGATAATGGAGAACATGCTAGTTAAAGTTGGTACTTTAGTATTCCCAGTAGATTTTGTTGTTTTGGACATGGAAGAAGATTCTCAAGTTCCTCTCATATTAGGAAGACCATTCTTAAACACGGCTAAAGCAATGATAGACGTGTTCGGTAAGAAACTGACCCTAAGTATAGAGGATGAGAGTGTTACCTTTTCAGTTGATAGAGCAATGCAACAACCACAATCTGCAGATGATACATGTTATTATATTCAAACTATAGATGCACATGCGGAATTATTAGAAGAATTTCCAGAATTACAAGGAACAGGAGAATGTTCTTTAGGAGAAGGTAATGAACCAATTGATGAAGCTGAAATGTTAGCTACACTTATAGCTAATGGATATGAACCAACAACAGAAGAAATTCAAATGCTAAAAGAAGAAGACAGATATCGATATAAATCATCGATAGAAGAACCTCCGAAATTAGAGTTAAAGCCACTTCCAAACCATTTGGAATACGCTTATTTACATGGTGAATCTGAATTACCTGTAATAATATCGTCTTCTCTTACTGAAAATGAGAAATCACAGCTCATTTCTGTGTTGAAAGCTCATAAACCAGCCATTGCATGGAAGATTCATGATATTAAAGGAATAAGTCCTTCGTATTGCACACATAAAATCCTTATGGAAGAAGGTCATAAAACGTATGTGCAACGCCAACGAAGACTAAATCCTAATATGCAAGATGTAGTTAAGAAAGAGATTATTAAACTGCTAGATGCAGGTTTGATATATCCAATTTCTGATAGTCCATGGGTAAGCCCAGTTCAATGCGTACCTAAGAAGGGTGGCATGACTATTATCACAAATGAGAAAAATGAGCTTATTCCTACTAGGACTGTAACAGGATGGCGTGTATGTATTGATTATAGAAAATTAAATGACGCCACCAGAAAAGATCACTTTCCCTTACCTTTCATAGATCAAATGTTGGAAAGATTAGCCGGAAATAGTTACTATTGTTTTCTAGATGGATTTTCCGGATATTTTCAAATTCCAATAGCACCCGAAGACCAAGAGAAAACCACATTCACGTGCCCTTATGGTACTTTTGCTTACAAACGCATGCCATTTGGACTTTGTAACGCCCCTGCAACCTTTCAAAGGTGTATGATGGCGATTTTTCATGACATGATAGAAGAATGCATGGAAGTATTCATGGATGACTTTTCAGTCTTCGGTGATACATTTAAATCATGTCTAGTTAATCTGGAACGAATGCTAATTAGATGCGAAAAATCAAATCTAGTACTTAATTGGGAGAAATGCCATTTCATGGTTAAAGAAGGCATCGTTCTTGGACATAAAATTTCAAAAGAAGGAATTGAAGTGGATAGAGCTAAAGTAGATGTAATTGCTAAACTTCCACATCCCACCAATGTTAGAGGAGTTAGGAGTTTTCTAGGGCATGCCGGTTTTTACCGACGTTTCATAAAAGATTTTTCTAAAATTGCCACTCCTATGAATAAACTCCTAGAAAAGGATGCTCCATTCATCTTTTCAGATGAGTGTATCAAATCTTTTAATATTCTTAAAGAAAAACTCACTAATGCACCGATCATGATAACACCAAATTGGAATCTACCATTTGAACTAATGTGCGATGCAAGTGATTTTGCAATGGGAGCCGTTTTAGGACAAAGGATTGAAAAACGATTTCAACCTATATATTATGCTAGTAAGACATTACAAGGAGCACAAACGAACTATACAACTACTGAAAAAGAACTCCTTGCTATTGTCTTTGCTTTTGACAAATTTCGATCATATCTCGTTCTAGCAAAAACGGTGGTCTATACCGACCATTCTGCTCTTAGATACCTATTTTCAAAACAAGATGCTAAACCAAGATTAATCCGTTGGATCTTACTCTTACAAGAGTTTGATATTGAAATCCGAGATAAAAGAGGAGCAGAAAATCTCGCCGCTGATCATCTTTCTCGTCTTGAAAATCCTGAGTTAGAAGTTCTAAATGAATCGGCCATACAAGACAACTTTCCTGATGAATATCTATTGAAGATAGATTATAAAGAAATCCCATGGTTTGCAGACTATGCAAACTACTTAGTTTGTGGATTCCTTGAAAAAGGATTATCATACCAAAGACGAAAGAAATTCTTCAGTGATATAAAACACTATTTCTGGGAAGATCCACATCTGTTTAAAAGTTGTCCCGATGGAATAATACGCCGATGTGTATTTGGAGATGAAGCTAGTAAAATTTTAAACCATTGTCACACAGGACCAACAGGAGGGCATTATGGGCCTCAACTAACAGCAAGAAAAGTTTATGAAGCTGGATTCTATTGGCCTACAATTTACAAAGACGCACACCTTCTTTGCAAATCCTGTGATGCATGTCAAAGGGCCGGAAAAATAAGTCAACGTGATGAAATGCCACAAAATGTCATCCAAGTATGTGAAGTATTTGACATTTGGGGTATTGACTTTATGGGTCCATTTCCAAAATCTCATAATAATCTATATATACTCGTAGCCATTGACTATGTATCTAAATGGGCGGAAGCACAAGCTCTCCCAACTAACGATGCACGAGTTGTAGTCAACTTTTTAAAACGTCTTTTTGCAAGGTTTGGAACACCGAAAGCTTTAATAAGTGATCGGGGTACTCATTTCTGTAATAATCAACTTGAGAAAGTTCTTAAAAGATATGGAGTAACTCATAAAATCTCCACCGCATATCATCCACAAACAAGTGGACAAGCTGAAAATACCAACCGAGCCTTAAAACGTATTCTAGAGAAAACCGTAGGATCAAATCCAAAGGAATGGTCCATTAAATTGGAGGATGCACTCTGGGCTTTTAGAACAGCCTACAAAACTCCAATTGGAACCACACCTTTTAGACTTGTTGATAATGCTAAAAACGAACATATATTTCATAGCATTATTCCTCAAGAAAGACAAGCTTTTAGTTGCAATTGTTCTATTTACAAGTGATATTCGTTTAAATAATAAAAGGTGAAGACAAAAGACAGATTCGACGATTTGAAGACGCAAACGACCAAAAAGCTCAAAAGAACAAAAGACAATCAAAAAGGTTCCAATTATTGATAAGAAACGTCTCGAAATCACAAGAGTACAAGATTCAAAACGCAAAGTACAAGATATTAAATTATACGCGAGGACGTTCGAAAATCCGGAATCGGGACTAGAGTCAACTCTTAACGCTCGACGCAACGGACTAAAAATTACAAGTTAACTATGTATATAAATATAATATAATATATAATTAATTATATTAATTATATATATATTATATATATATATTAAAAACTATCGGCAGCCAGAAACTCCAAGGGTGTAAAGTGAAAATACCTCTCCGCGACTCGCGGAGTTTGAAGGCTATTTGGCCGCGAGTCGCGGAGCCCCAAATTTCATTTCTGGCTATAAAGCCAACCGAATTCTGATCGAATTTTACATCATTTTTTCTTCTCTTCATACGAAGTAATATATATTTATATTTATAATTTATATTTTAATTTTAATTATAATTCTAATAATAAGGGTATGTTAGCGAATGTTGTAAGGGTGTAAGTCGAAATTCTGTCCGTGTAACGCTACGCTATTTTTAATCATTGTAAGTTATGTTCAACCTTTTTATATTAATGTCTCGTAGCTAAGTTATTATTATGCTTGTTTAAAACGAAGTAATCATGATGTTGGGCTAATTACTAAAATTGGGTAATTGGGCTTTGTACCATAATTGGGGTTTGGACAAAAGAACGACACTTGTGGAAACTAGACTATGGGCTATTAATGGGCTTTATATTTGTTTAACTAAATGAAAGTTTGTTAATGTTAATATAAAGATTTACAATTGGGCGTCCCTATAAATTACCATATACACTCGATCGGACACGATGGGCGGGGTATTTATATGTACGAATAATCGTTCATTTAACCGGACACGGGAATGGATTAATAGCCACTAGAATAATTAAAACAGGGGTGAAATTACATTCAAGGGTAATTGGTGTAATTGTTAACAAAGTAGTAAAACCTTGGGTTACACGCAGTCGATAACCTGGTGTATTCATTAAACAAAGTATTAAAACCTTGTTACAATTCGAATCCCCAATTAGTTGGAATATTTATCTTCGGGTATAATAATAATTTGACAAGGACACTTGCAATTTATATTTATGACTGATGGACTGTTATGGACAAAAACCAGACGGACATATTGAATAATCCAGGACAAAGGACAATTAACCCATGGGCATAAAACTAAAATCAACACGTCAACCATCATGATTACGGAAGTTTAAATAAGCATAATTCTTTTATTTCATATTTAATTTCCTTTATTTTATATTTAATTGCACTTCTAATTATCGCACTTTTATTTATTGTTATTTTATTTTATCGCACTTTTAATTATCGTACTTTTTAATTATCGCAATTTAATTTTATCGCATTTTTATTATTCGCAATTTCATTATCGTTATTTACTTTACGCTTTAATTTAAAGTCTTGTATTTATTTTATATTTTACATTAGGTTTTAACTGCGACTAAAGTTTTAAAATCGACAAACCGGTCATTAAACGGTAAAAACCCCCCTTTATAATAATAATATCACTTATATATATATTTGTATTTTTATAAAAGTAAACTAATATAGCGTTGAACTTTGCTTAAAGATCTCCCTGTGGAACGAACCGGACTTACTAAAAACTACACTACTGTACGATTAGGTACACTGCCTATAAGTGTTGTAGCAAGGTTTAAGTATATCCATTCTATAAATAAATAAATATCTTGTGTAAAATTATATCGTATTTAATAGTATTTTCTGCGTAAAATTATAAACTATTTTATATACACCTCGTTCGACATCAAGTATTTTTGGCGCCGCTGCCAGGGAGTCATCTTAAAAGCCGGAAGCGCAACGCTAATATAAAAATAAAAAAAAAAAAGATTTTTTTTTTTAGTTTAATTTTATTAAAATTCGTTTTTGTAAAAATACGTTTTAATTATTGAAAAATATAAAAAGAAAAACAAAAATATAAGTATTTTTAGGATTTTGTTAAATATTTAAGTTTTATAAGTTTCTTTATCTTTATTTTAATTTATAAAAATATAAATTTTATTAAAAATCGTTTATTTAAACTAAAAACAGAAAAAAGAAAATAAAAAAAAAAAAAAAAAAATAAAGAAAAACGCGTAAAAGTGAAACCTGTCAACTGTTTTTCTGAACCCCGCGACTCGCGGGGTTTTCCTCTTTATTTACCGCAACTCGCGGAGGTCTTCTGACACACGGACAAAACCCTAATCACGGGTTTTAATTTATTATTATTATTATTAATTACTTAATTATTATTATTATTATTAATTTTAGTTTTATTTTTACTTTTTACTTTATATTTATGTATTTTGTTTAATTAGTTTTATTAAAATTGTAAAATTAGTAATTTTATAAAATAAATAATATAAAAATAATATTTTTATAAAAATTGTACTTTTTACAACTTTTTGTATATTTTTATATTTTGTACCTTTTTAATCATTGTAGCGTAACTTTTGTATTTTTAGCTCATATTTAATTTTAAACTTAGTTTTAGCTATAGTTATTTTTACTCCTAGATTTTTAGGCTTTGCCGTAGAATTCCTTAAGTGCTTTTTCTTTAGACTAAGATTTAGGTGCTTTAGAATTTTGCGACGCCTTTTTAAGTTTTAGTTTCTTTTTAAGTTATTTCCATTTGGGACTTAGTTTTTCTTGTAAGCTTTAATATTTTTAGACCTTTTACTATGTATCAATTATCATTCCAATTAGTAATTTCAATTTGCGATTATAATTTTAAGTTAGTTGTAGTAATAAGGTTAAATTAGTTAAGTATTTTTAAGTTTTTATAAGTTTCTTTTATTTTTCCGTCACCTTTTATTTTTCAACCATTTCTTTTTCGACATTTTGCGACGAACTCTTTGTCTTTCTTATTTCTCGCTATTCTAGTTTTTAGGACATAGAATTTTTTCTACTTCTTATCTAAAATTTCTTAAAATTACGAAAATTTATTTTAAGTGGTTAAATTAATAGACATCAAAATTTTCTGGTTCGTAGTAATAGTTGGATTTGTACGTGGACCGGGTTATTGGAGCCAAACAGTCCTCAATTATATTGAGACCAAACGAATCCTGCCCCTCTGCTGCATCTTTTGGCTATTCGAAACGTGGGCAAAATCAGAAAAGTCTATTGATTGGATAACTTATTATAATTTTTCTTTCCTTTTTAAAACTAATAGGATATTCTGTGAATGCACCGAGCAAGACGTTCATCACCTTTTGTACGTTCACCACCTGTAACTCGATCAAGACATCGTTTAACAAATATAACCGCCGTTGATTTTTCTTTAGAATCGTCATCCAGTCGACCAAGTACTTCAGTTCAAATTACCGATAATCCATTTTTTGAACCCGACCTCACAATTGAGAATCCAGAAAATATTCAGGAACGGTTCATAGATCCTGAACCATTAAACTTTCCTCCGGAACCACCAATCATTCAAACAGAGATTGTTGAGGAACGAACTATTAAATCAGAACCATCTAGTGATACCGAGTCAACAAATTCAAATATGGAGAATCTGGAACCTTTAAGTATGGAAGACCGAATGAGAGCTAAACGCACTGGCCAAGGTCACGCAATTACTCATCCAGACATTAATGCGCCAGATTATGAAATCAAAGGACAAATTTTACACATGGTGACTAATCAATGCCAATTTAGTGGTGCGCCGAAGGAAGATCCAAATGAACATCTACGTACCTTTAATAGGATCTGCACACTATTTAAAATACGAGAAGTGGAGGATGAACAGATATATCTCATGTTATTTCCCTGGACTTTGAAGGGAGAAGCCAAAGATTGGTTGGAATCGTTACCTGAAGGGGCGATCGATACATGGGATGTTTTAATTGACAAATTTCTTAAACAATTTTTTCCTGCATCTAAAGCCGTAAGACTTCAAGCAGAAATTGTTACGTTCACACAGAAGCCAAATGAAACTCTATATGAGGCGTGGACAAGATATGGAAAGTTGTTAAGAGGATGTCCGCAACATGGTTTAGACACCTGTCAAATAGTACAAATATTCTACCGAGGATGCGACATCACTACAAGAAAAGACATAGATATAGCAGCTGGTGGTTCTATTATGAAGAAAACCGAAACTGATGCTTACAAAATTATTGATAATACTGCTTCCCACTCACATGAGTGGCACCAAGAAAAAGACATCATTAGATCATCTAAAGCAGCTAGAGCCGATTCTAGCCATGACTTAGATTCCATTTCCGCAAAGATAGATGCTTTCGAGAGACGAATGGAAAAGATGACTAAAGATATTCATGCTATACGAATTAGTTGTGAGCAGTGTGGAGGACCACATTTGACAAAAGATTGTCTCAATATTGAATTAACAATGGAACAAAGAGAGAATATTTCATACATAAACCAAAGGCCTGGAAATAATTATCAGAATAATTATCAACCGCCAAGACCTATTTACAACCAAAATCAGAACTATAACCGAAATATTCCATACAACAACCAACAAGGTCCTAGCAATCAACAAGTATCCAATAACACTTACAATCAGCAAAGACCGAATTTTCAAAACAAACCACCACAACAAACCGATGATAAAAAGCCGAATTTAGAAGATATGATGACGAAGCTAGTTGAAACTCAAACGCAGTTTTTCACATCTCAAAAACAAACCAATGAACAAAATGCTCAAGCATTTAGAAATCAACAAGCTTCTATTCAAAATCTGGAACAAGAAGTAAGTAACCTAGCAAGGTTAATAGGTGAAAGAAAACCGGGAAGTTTACCAAGCGATACAAATGCTAACCCCCGGAATGAAACAGCTAAAGCTATTACCACAAGAAGTGGTACAACACTTAAACCACCTGAAATACCTGTAACTTCTGATGAAACTATTCCTACTCCACAAGAACCACAACCTGATCAAGATAAGGAAAAAGAACCAGTAGTTGAAAAGGTTAATGAAGATAACACAGTTAAGGCTAAACCTTATGTTAAACCATACCAACCACCACTTCCTTATCCGAGTAAAATGAAGAAAGAGAAACTTGAAGCCGAGCAATCCAAATTCTTGGATATGTTTAAACAAATAAATGTAAATCTTCCTTTCATTGATGTGATTTCAGGAATGCCAAGGTATGCTAAATTCTTGAAAGATCTAATCACGAATAGAAAGAAAATGGAAGAACTCTCGGCTGTAACTATGAATGCTAATTGTTCAGCAGTGCTGTTGAATAAGATACCAGAAAAACTATCTGATCCAGGAAGTTTCACAATTCCATGTTTTCTGGGTAGTCTTAGTTCAATAGAAGCATTGGCAGACTTAGGTGCTAGTATAAATCTAATGCCGTATTCACTATACGCTAAACTAGACCTTGGAGAATTGAAACCAACAAGAATAAGCATACAACTAGCCGATAGATCAATAAAATATCCTAGAGGGATAATGGAGAACATGCTAGTTAAAGTTGGTACTTTAGTATTTCCAGTAGATTTTGTTGTTTTGGACATGGAAGAAGATTCTCAAGTTCCTCTCATATTAGGAAGACCATTCTTAAACACGGCTAAAGCAATGATAGACGTGTTCGGTAAGAAACTGACCCTAAGTATAGAGGATGAGAGTGTTACCTTTTCAGTGGATAGAGCCATGCAACAACCACAATCTGCAGATGATACATGTTATTATATTAAAACTATAGATGCACATGCAGAATTATTAGAAGAATTTCCAGAATTACAAGGAACAGGAGAATGTTCTTTAGGAGAAGGAAATGAACCAATTGATGAAGCTGAAATGTTAGCTACACTTATAGCTAATGGATATGAACCAACAACAGAAGAAATTCAAATGCTAAAAGAAGAAGACAGATATCGATATAAATCATCGATAGAAGAACCTCCGAAATTAGAGTTAAAGCCACTTCCAAACCATTTGGAATACGCTTATTTACATGGTGAATCTGAATTACCTGTAATAATATCGTCTTCTCTTACTGAAAATGAGAAATCACAACTCATTTCTGTGTTGAAAGCTCATAAACCAGCCATTGCATGGAAGATTCATGATATTAAAGGAATAAGTCCTTCGTATTGCACACATAAAATCCTTATGGAAGAAGGTCATAAAACGTATGTGCAACGCCAACGAAGACTAAATCCTAATATGCAAGATGTAGTTAAAAAAGAGATTATTAAACTGCTAGATGCAGGTTTGATATATCCAATTTCTGATAGTCCATGGGTAAGCCCAGTTCAATGCGTGCCTAAGAAGGGTGGCATGACTGTCATTACAAATGAGAAAAATGAGCTTATTCCTACTAGGACTGTAACAGGATGGCGTGTATGTATTGATTATAGAAAATTAAATGACGCCACCAGAAAAGATCACTTTCCCTTACCTTTCATAGATCAAATGTTGGAAAGATTAGCCGGAAATAGTTACTATTGTTTTCTAGATGGATTTTCCGGATATTTTCAAATTCCAATAGCACCCGAAGATCAAGAGAAAACCACATTCACGTGCCCTTATGGTACTTTTGCTTACAAACGCATGCCATTTGGACTTTGTAACGCCCCTGCAACCTTTCAAAGGTGTATGATGGCGATTTTTCATGACATGATAGAAGAATGCATGGAAGTATTCATGGATGACTTTTCAGTCTTCGGTGATACATTTAAATCATGTCTAGTTAATCTGGAACGAATGCTAATTAGATGCGAAAAATCAAATCTAGTACTTAATTGGGAGAAATGCCATTTTATGGTTAAAGAAGGCATCGTTCTTGGACATAAAATTTCAAAAGAAGGAATTGAAGTGGATAGAGCTAAAGTAGATGTAATTGCTAAACTTCCACATCCCACAAATGTTAGAGGAGTTAGGAGTTTTCTAGGGCATGCCGGTTTTTACCGACGTTTCATAAAAGATTTTTCTAAAATTGCCACTCCTATGAATAAACTCCTAGAAAAGGATGCGCCATTCATCTTTACAGATGAGTGTATCAAATCTTTTAATATTCTTAAAGAAAAACTCACTAATGCACCGATCATGATAACACCAAATTGGAATCTACCATTTGAACTAATGTGCGATGCAAGTGATTTTGCAATGGGAGCCGTTTTAGGACAAAGGATTGAAAAACGATTTCAACCTATATATTATGCTAGTAAGACGTTACAAGGAGCACAAACGAACTATACAACTACTGAAAAAGAACTCCTTGCTATTGTCTTTGCTTTTGACAAATTTCGATCATATCTCGTTCTAGCAAAAACGGTGGTCTATACCGACCATTCTGCTCTTAGATACCTATTTTCAAAACAAGATGCTAAACCAAGATTAATCCGTTGGATCTTACTCTTACAAGAGTTTGATATTGAAATCCGAGATAAAAAAGGAGCAGAAAATCTCGCCGCTGATCATCTTTCTCGTCTTGAAAATCCCGAATTAGAAGTTCTGAATGAATCAGCCATACAAGACAACTTTCCTGATGAATATCTATTGAAGATAGATTATAAAGAAATCCCATGGTTTGCAGACTATGCAAACTACTTAGTTTGTGGATTCCTTGAAAAAGGATTATCGTACCAAAGACGAAAGAAATTCTTCAGTGATATAAAACACTATTTCTGGGAAGATCCACATCTGTTTAAAAGTTGTCCCGATGGAATAATACGCCGATGTGTATTTGGAGATGAAGCTAGTAAAATTTTAAACCATTGTCACACAGGACCAACAGGAGGGCATTATGGGCCTCAACTAACAGCAAGAAAAGTTTATGAAGCTGGATTCTATTGGCCTACAATTTACAAAGACGCACACCTTCTTTGCAAATCCTGTGATGCATGTCAAAGGACCGGAAAAATAAGTCAACGTGATGAAATGCCACAAAATGTCATCCAAGTATGTGAAGTATTTGACATTTGGGGTATTGACTTTATGGGTCCATTTCCAAAATCTCATAATAATCTATATATACTCGTAGCCATTGATTATGTATCTAAATGGGCGGAAGCACAAGCTCTCCCAACTAACGATGCACGAGTTGTAGTCAACTTTTTAAAACGTCTTTTTGCAAGGTTTGGAACACCGAAAGCTTTAATAAGTGATCGGGGTACTCATTTCTGTAATAATCAACTTGAGAAAGTTCTTAAAAGATATGGAGTAACTCATAAAATCTCCACCGCATATCATCCACAAACAAGTGGACAAGTTGAAAATACCAACCGAGCCTTAAAACGTATTCTAGAGAAAACCGTAGGATCAAATCCGAAGGAATGGTCCATTAAATTGGAGGATGCACTCTGGGCTTTTAGAACAGCCTACAAAACTCCAATTGGAACCACACCTTTTAGACTTGTGTATGGAAAAGCATGTCATCTTCCAGTAGAAATTGAACACAAAGCATTTTGGGCTTTGAAGACATGTAATCTTGATTTACATGAAGCCGGACGTCTACGATTAAGTCAACTAAACGAATTAGAAGAATTAAGACATGAAGCATACGAAAATTCGTTAATCTATAAAGAAAGAACGAAGAAATGGCATGATAAAAGAATCAGAAGTTCAAAAGAATTCAAAGAAGGAGACAGAGTTCTTCTTTTCAATTCACGATTCAAGCTATTTCCTGGCAAATTGAAATCAAGATGGTCTGGACCATTCATAGTAAAAAGAGTTTTCCCATACGGAACGATAGAATTGATAAATTCAAATGGGATTGAATTTAAAGTTAATGGTCACAGAGTTAAACATTACATACATGGTCCGATGGAAGTCGACAACGAAGTTAATCACAATTTCGATACCACAGCTAACTAAGTGTGGGGAGAATCAAGTCTTTAAAGGATAAATATGTATTTCTGTTAGAGTTAGATTGTCTGTTTTCGTATAGTTCTCGAAAATGGAACACGTATGGTCTTTCCCTAGCAGACCCTAAAGAACTAGTCTTCTCCCCCCATTCTGAATTTTTACTTTTTTAGGTTTTTACGAAATGAAGACTGCCTGTGAACTAAACCATGGTCTAATGCTACACGCTTTGATCACTAAAAGAAATAATGACATACTACCGAGTGAATTAGTATCAGTAATCAGAGAAAGAATGGACGGAGTTAGAAAAGGATCCAGATGCGAAGATAATAAGTTACAATTTGGTAAAGGAAAATCAAAATCCGCAGCGAAAAGAAGAGCACGACACCTAGAAAAATGTCACAAATGCGGAAAATGGTCACATGGAGGTAAATGTTCTAATAATCAAACTTATTCAAATACCGAATTTGTTACTTTATGCAGAGACGGACCGTTCATATGTTTAGAAGAAAAGACAATGAATGCTCGAGGTTACGCCTATGCAGCCATGGAAGACCAATTAAACCGACTATCTTATGAATATAATAGATCATATAACTAAGAAATCTATTTCACAGGTATGTCTGTATAGTTTTTATTTTTATTTTTATTTTTAACCTTTTGATAATAAACGCTAATTTGTTCGCTAAAAAGTATTAAATTGGTATTAAATAAAATTAGGTTTGGCGACCGAAATTATTGATATCATTCAAAAATTTATTACATCACTGCGAAATTTAACGTTTATTCTTAAGGTATAAATATCTTTAATCAATCAACCCAAAATATTTCAAAAATTCGTCATGAGTTAAATTAGGTCTTGGAACCGAAATTACTTTACCGAAAAGAGGGGCGCATATTTTTGATAATATTTGATTGATAAAAGTGGGATAAAAAGACAAAAAGATTTTTAAATTTATTTTTACCATATTTTTAATCTTAATATTTAAATCTTAAATTAATATTGTAAACTTTGTAAAAACAATATTTTTAAAATTGTAAATATTTGAAAAATTAATATAAGTTTGGTATGAATTTATAAATTTTTAAATTAAGTTTGGTGTGAATTTTTAATTTTTAAAATATTAATTTTTAATTTTATGCATTTTAAATTTTGAGTTTGGTGTGAATTTTTAATTTTAATTTTGAATTTTATATTTAAGTTGTGTGAATTTAAAAACAAAAATTTACTTTATCTCATTAAGTTAAAAATATGATTTTTAAAATTCGTCGTAAGTTGAAGACTAGGTCTTTGAACCGAAATTGCTTTACCCGAGGGAGGGACGAGAACTTTTATTATCATTATTTTTAATCTTATTGATTTAAAGTATGCCAAAAACATTAAAAAAAACCCAAAAATCTTAGCTTTTAAAACAATCGATACAAAAAGACAAATTTTAAAATTTTGTCGAGGGACGGACTAGGACATCAATCCGAAACGACCTCGTCCTAAATAACAAGGGAAACAAAATTTTAAAATTAATTTCTTAATTGTTTTATAAGTTAAAGATTATAAAAAATAAAAAAAAAAAAAAAAAAAAAAAAAAAAAAAAAAAATAACTCCGCGACTCGCGGAGTTTTCAGTTAAAACCTCCGCGACTCGCGGAGGGACCAAATTACAGAAAAAAAATAAAACAGCTGCACACGATCAGTTCACTCCCACCAACACAAAAACACCCAAAATACTGCGAAAAAGACCCGAGAAAACCCACAAAAATCATCCCAAAAACTCGATTTTTCACCGTTAATCTTCAAATTTTTCACTACAATCATGTTGAGAAGGATGATATCTAGGAACTACTCAAGAAAACAGGTACAATTACACCCCAAATCACCTTTAAATCCGAATTTTAGTGTGTTCTTGAGCATATTTTCATAATTTGAATTTTGTTAATTTTTAGTGTAATTAGTGTTAAATTGTTAGTATATTATGCATGTATAACCTAGATTGATGCTTGTTAACATGATTTGAAGCCAAAAACTTCAAAATCTTTAGAATCTAGGGTTTGTGTTCTTGAGCAATTTGGGGCTTTTTGATATAAACAGGTTATGGCCGATTTTTGTCATGAATTGTTGCTAAATTGAGTAGTGTAACATGTCTAGGTAGTTAAATGATCCAAACTTTGAGCCTAAACATGATTTTGAGAATTAAAGTGGACTTTTTCAAGTCCAAAATTCATGAACTTGATTTTTGAAAGATAATGCCATTTGAGACTTGTTTATTTGCTAGTAATGATTATTTTGACATGTTATTTGAGTTGAATGCTTATGAACTTGGCGAAAATTTTCGTATATGCTTATTTGAAAAAGTGTAGATTTGATAAAAATGTGAAAATAAGCTTAAGTTTGATATAAATTGATAATGTCATTGTAATTATTTTGATTGATGAATTTGCTGACACTAATGCATATTTGGATGCACAAAATTTGTGTTTGATGTGTTTTGCAGAATGAAAGGGGTGAATCTTCATCCCAAGCCCGCCATGCTCCTGCTGAGAACTTGGAACAACAGGAGGTAGATAACTACTACAAGCAGGATGTACCTCATCCAGTCATGACCTTTTCAGATATGCACTTGGAACAGTTGCACCCGAACCTGCGATTTGACAGACTTTGGATAGATTATCCAAAATATCAACGGGGATTGCATACTCTTCATTCCAAGGTTGTTGAGGTACCAAGGGTCATAGAATGGGGACCCTTGGAAGCTGTAGAATTGGCCGGGCCAATTAGGGAATTACTGGTGCAGAGGTATGGTAATTCTTCTTTTAATGACTGGATATGTTTATTCACCATACGCAGACCTGTATATAAAGTATGGTGTGAAGAGTTGTTATGTAGTATAGAGTTGAATGATCGGGTAGCTAGTTTAACCGATCGTTCTTTTATTAGATTTTTGTTAGGCGGTTCGATGCGCCACATGTCTTTACTGGACATGGCTCAGGCTTTACGTATATATACGCCTGAGGAATTAGCGTCTGCCGATTGTAGAGGATTGATACTAAACGGTAGGAAAATAGATGAAAATTTTGATACACACGGTGTGTGGAGTCAAATGACAAGCCATCACCGTTTTAAAGGGGGAAACTACTCTTATTTGGATATAGATAGAGCCGAATTAAGAGTAATACATAGGTTTTTAGCTAACTCGATTACACAAAGGGGTAAAAACAAAGAAAAGGTAAATGAACAAGATTTGTTTTACCATATGTGTATTCGAGACCCACACAGCGCTGTAAGTATACCATATTGTGTGGGTTATTATTTATCAGCTATGGTTCGAGGGATGCGTCCACATAGCATAATAGGGGGTGGTATTTTTATTACTTTGATTGGTGAATATCTCGGTGTGGATATAAGTCGGGGGGGATTATTAGTAGAAGAGCCGGAACCTCGCGACACTATAGGTTTAAATGTATACCATGGTGCGAAAGTGTTGAAGCGGCGAAATAACGCCGCAGTACGATACAATGGTAGACATCCACAGGTAGAGAGAAACCAAGAACAAGGTAATGTAGGAGGGGGGAACCAGATGCAAGAAATGCAAAGGTTTATAGCTTCTCAGGAATACGAAAATGCTAGACAGAGAGCATTTGAAGATTGGCAAGTTCATCAGAACCAGATCATAGCGCATTGCCAACACATAGGTAGAAACTATATTCCTACTCCGAAACCCGTCTTCCCTCCTTGGTCGATAGAGATGCAGCCACCATATCCTACGTATGACCCTGCCGAGGCATTCTATAGCACTTATGGTTATGCGTGGAACCCCTATTGGTACCAATATCATCCTTAGTTTATTTATTTTTATTTTTATTTTGTAATTTGTATTTATTGATATGTTTAATACTTTTGTTAATATTGTAATCATTTTTATAATTATCTAACTTTTATTCTTAGATTTTAATAATTTTTGAATGTGGGGTAATAAACCAAACTTCAAAAATATGTATATATGTTTGCAGTTTATCTTATGTACACAACAGGGTAAAACAACGCATTTCCAAAGACTGGCATTAAGTTCAGCAAAAGCAACTAATTTTGACGACAATGATGCAAAATATATGTGAAATAACAACAAGACGGAATGAACAAATGACGTGCACCATTTATCATTCAGCAAACAAACGCCAATATATTTGGAAACTTTGGTAAAAATTTAATCATTTTCACACAAATCACCCTCAATAATTTAAATTGTTACTGATTTCTTGCAAATGAGGGCATTGCAAGATCTTAAGTGTGGGAAGGGGTTAAATTCTTTCGGATTTTAAAACTTTTACTTTATACACTTGGTTACCATTAAAAATACTAGTAAAGCAGTAGTTGTATTAGAATCTAGTGCTCTCTGATAAAAAAGAACAGCCCTAGTCTTATATACTGACTACCCAATTCTAGTAAAATTTTTCAAAATTTTCAATTAAATAAATTAAAATCATGTTTATACATATTTATGAACGATAAAACTAGGTTTTAACACCGAAATTATTGTTACCTCGGAAAGGACATAAATTGAGAAACAAACTAAAATGTTAAAATTCATTTAAAATGGAATAGAGGACGATAAAAAGAAAAATAAAAAGCCAAGTGTGGGAAAATTTACCAAATTATTTTAAACATATGTCACATATATCTGTAACAAATAACTGAAAATACTTTTGCTTTGGACTAAACTAAACTGTTTTACCCGATGAAAGAAAAGAAGAGATGGATCTACACGATGAATCAATTCCATCATTAAAAGGAAGTAAAGTCTTCCGAAAAAGACACGCGCTTCTTGATTTAGGTCATGAAGTTGTCGTTCAGACCAGCTGTAGGTTGACGAAAAATCTAGAAAAGTCATTACTAAAATCAGCAGGAAATCCACGGACCTCAGCATTAAACAGGGTCGCCAAGTGGTCAGATTTATCCTAACCATGAGAAGGATTTATCTCGTACAATGGGGGGGCACCGTGCAAATTAGCTTGATAAGACTAATGAATCAGATCCCCAGAAAGGATAATCTCCTTAAAGATTAAAAATCAGCTTTTAAGCCTGATATTACTCAATCCTAGAGATTGACCTTAAAGATTGAGAATTCAAACTCATGGAATTCAATGATATCTAAACTCGAGCTTGAACGAGAAAATATTTTGATCAAAATTATAAACCGATTTGTTTTCTGAAAACCCTATTTTCAATGCATTCATTACCATTGAACGTAAAATCCTAGGAATTCACCTGGAATTCATTAGGTCACCTGAACTAAATCGGGTGTCAACCGTAAGAACGGTGGTTGCATAACATGGTCAAAGACAGGACCTTGTGCCAGACCGACAAATTATAAGGGTGAGCTTTACTATTGCTCCTACCAAGGATAGTAATTGCGTCCGACACGTTATAGACCATAATCAAAAGCATGTCACGGGACATTGCCTTAACAGTTGCTTGTTCAACGCTTTCCTTTACAACCGGACGGTAGTTTGCCGAAAGGTAATATACGGAACAAGTAAACTGGACGTGTTGCTTTCCAAATACAAGGTTAGCAAGTGGGTGACACAAAACCGCAAGTTTTGAGCTAAAATTTTCAAATCTGAAACCCACCAAACCCACAAATATTTTGCAAACACCGGTAAAGGGTTATTCCGGAAAACTTATCTAGGGTAAAAACTAGATTTAATTTTCAAAAGATCAAATGTTTTCATAAAGATCCAATTTCCTTAATGGATCTAAATTTTTATAGTCATGTGGGACTGTAAACCATATCGTTACTACCATTGTTTATACCGCCGTATAGAAATCACTGATGTACAAAGTGTGAAGAATAAAGAAGTGATTCTAGTATTTCAAGACGATATTGCTTGAGGACAAGCAACGTTCAAGTGTGGGAATATTTGATAATGCTAAAAACGAACATATATTTCATAGCATTATTCCTCAAGAAAGACAAGCTTTTAGTTGCAATTGTTCTATTTACAAGTGATATTCGTTTAAATAATAAAAGGTGAAGACAAAAGACAGATTCGACGATTTGAAGACGCAAACGACCAAAAAGCTCAAAAGAACAAAAGACAATCAAAAAGGTTCCAATTATTGATAAGAAACGTCTCGAAATCACAAGAGTACAAGATTCAAAACGCAAAGTACAAGATATTAAATTATACGCGAGGACGTTCGAAAATCCGGAATCGGGACTAGAGTCAACTCTTAACGCTCGACGCAACGGACTAAAAATTACAAGTTAACTATGTATATAAATATAATATAATATATAATTAATTATATTAATTATATATATATATTATATATATATATTAAAAACTATCGGCAGCCAGAAACTCCAAGGGTGTAAAGTGAAAATACCTCTCCGCGACTCGCGGAGTTTGAAGGCTATTTGGCCGCGAGTCGCGGAGCCCCAAATTTCATTTCTGGCTATAAAGCCAACCGAATTCTGATCGAATTTTACATCATTTTTTCTTCTCTTCATACGAAGTAATATATATTTATATTTATAATTTATATTTTAATTTTAATTATAATTCTAATAATAAGGGTATGTTAGCGAATGTTGTAAGGGTGTAAGTCGAAATTCTGTCCGTGTAACGCTACGCTATTTTTAATCATTGTAAGTTATGTTCAACCTTTTTATATTAATGTCTCGTAGCTAAGTTATTATTATGCTTGTTTAAAACGAAGTAATCATGATGTTGGGCTAATTACTAAAATTGGGTAATTGGGCTTTGTACCATAATTGGGGTTTGGACAAAAGAACGACACTTGTGGAAACTAGACTATGGGCTATTAATGGGCTTTATATTTGTTTAACTAAATGAAAGTTTGTTAATGTTAATATAAAGATTTACAATTGGGCGTCCCTATAAATTACCATATACACTCGATCGGACACGATGGGCGGGGTATTTATATGTACGAATAATCGTTCATTTAACCGGACACGGGAATGGATTAATAGCCACTAGAATAATTAAAACAGGGGTGAAATTACATTCAAGGGTAATTGGTGTAATTGTTAACAAAGTAGTAAAACCTTGGGTTACACGCAGTCGATAACCTGGTGTATTCATTAAACAAAGTATTAAAACCTTGTTACAATTCGAATCCCCAATTAGTTGGAATATTTATCTTCGGGTATAATAATAATTTGACAAGGACACTTGCAATTTATATTTATGACTGATGGACTGTTATGGACAAAAACCAGACGGACATATTGAATAATCCAGGACAAAGGACAATTAACCCATGGGCATAAAACTAAAATCAACACGTCAACCATCATGATTACGGAAGTTTAAATAAGCATAATTCTTTTATTTCATATTTAATTTCCTTTATTTTATATTTAATTGCACTTCTAATTATCGCACTTTTATTTATTGTTATTTTATTTTATCGCACTTTTAATTATCGTACTTTTTAATTATCGCAATTTAATTTTATCGCATTTTTATTATTCGCAATTTCATTATCGTTATTTACTTTACGCTTTAATTTAAAGTCTTGTATTTATTTTATATTTTACATTAGGTTTTAACTGCGACTAAAGTTTTAAAATCGACAAACCGGTCATTAAACGGTAAAAACCCCCCTTTATAATAATAATATCACTTATATATATATTTGTATTTTTATAAAAGTAAACTAATATAGCGTTGAACTTTGCTTAAAGATCTCCCTGTGGAACGAACCGGACTTACTAAAAACTACACTACTGTACGATTAGGTACACTGCCTATAAGTGTTGTAGCAAGGTTTAAGTATATCCATTCTATAAATAAATAAATATCTTGTGTAAAATTATATCGTATTTAATAGTATTTTCTGCGTAAAATTATAAACTATTTTATATACACCTCGTTCGACATCACTTGTTTATGGAAAAGCATGTCATCTTCCAGTAGAAATTGAACACAAAGCATTTTGGGCTTTGAAGACATGTAATCTTGATTTACATGAAGCCGGACGTCTACGATTAAGTCAACTAAACGAATTAGAAGAATTAAGACATGAAGCATACGAAAATTCGTTAATCTATAAAGAAAGAACGAAGAAATGGCATGATAAAAGAATCAGAAGTTCAAAAGAATTTAAAGAAGGAGACAGAGTTCTTCTTTTCAATTCACGATTCAAGCTATTTCCTGGAAAATTGAAATCAAGATGGTCTGGACCATTCATAGTCAAAAGAGTTTTCCCATACGGAACGATAGAATTGATAAATTCAAATGGGATTGAATTTAAAGTTAATGGTCACAGAGTTAAACATTACATACATGGTCCGATGGAAGTCGACAACGAAGTTAATCACAATTTCGATACCACAGCTAACTAAGTGTGGGGAGAATCAAGTCTTTAAAGGATAATATGTATTTCTGTTAGAGTTAGATTGTCTGTTTTTGTGTAGTTCTCGAAAATGGAACACGTATGGTCTTTCCCTAGCAGACCCTAAAGAACTAGTCTTCTCCCCCCATTCTGAATTTTTATTTTTTTAGGTTTTTACGAAATGAAGACTGCCTGTGAACTAAACCATGGTCTAATGCTACACGCTTTGATCACTAAACGTAATAATGACATACTACCGAGTGAATTAGTATCAGTAATCAGAGAAAGAATGGACGGAGTTAGAAAAGGATCCAGATGCGAAGATAATAAGTTACAATTTGGTAAAGGAAAATCAAAATCCGCAGCGAAAAGAAGAGCACGACACCTAGAACGATGTCACAAATGCGGAAAATGGTCACATGGAGGTAAATGTTCAAATAATCAAACCTATTCAAATACCGAATTTGTTACTTTATGCAGAGACGGACCGTTCATATGTTTAGAAGAAAAGACAATGAATGCTCGAGGTTACGCCTATGCAGCCATGGAAAACCAATTAAACCGACTATCTTATGAATATAATAGATCATATAACTAAGAAATCTATTTCACAGGTATGTCTGTACAGTTTTTATTTTTATTTTTATTTTTAACCTTTTGATAATAAACGCTAATTTGTTCGCTAAAAAGTATTAAATTGGTATTAAATAAAATTAGGTTTGGCGACCGAAATTATTGATATCATTCAAAAATTTATTACATCACTGCGAAATTTAACGTTTATTCTTAAGGTATAAATATCTTTAATCAATCAACCCAAAATATTTCAAAAATTCGTCATGAGTTAAATTAGGTCTTGGAACCGAAATTACTTTACCGAAAAGAGGGGCGCATATTTTTGATAATATTTGATTGATTAAAGTGGGATAAAAAGACAAAAAGATTTTTAATTTTATTTTTACCATATTTTTAAAAAATTAATATTTAAATCTTAAATTAATATTGTAAACTTTGTAAAAACAATATATTTAAAATTGTAAATATTTGAAAAATTAATATAAGTTTGATATGAATTTATAAATTTTTAAATTAAGTTTGGTGTGAATTTTTAATTTTTAAAATATGAAATTTTAATTTTATGCATTTCAAATTTTGAGTTTGGTGTGAATTTTTAATTTTTAATTTTGAATTTTATATTTAAGTTGTGTGAATTTAAAAACAAAAATTTACTTTATCTCATTAAGTTAAGAATATGATTTTTAAAATTCGTCGTAAGTTGAAGACTAGGTCTTTGAACCGAAATTGCTTTACCCGAGGGAGGGACGAGAACTTTTATTATCATTATTTTTAATCTTACTGAATTAGAGTATGCCAAAAACATTGAAAAAACCCAAAAATCTTAGCTTTTAAAACAATCGCTACAAAAAGACAAATTTTAAAATTTTGTCGAGGGACGGACTAGGACATCGATCCGAAACGACCTCGTCCTAAATAACAAGGGAAACAAAATTTTAAAATTAATTTCTTAATTGTTTTATAAGTTAAAGATTATAAAAAAAAAAAAAAAAAAAAGAGATGGATCTACACGATGAATCAATTCCATCATTAAAAGGAAGTAAAGTCTTCCGAAAAAGACACGCGCTTCTTGATTTAGGTCATGAAGTTGTCGTCCAGACCAGCTGTAGGTTGACGAAAAATCTAGAAAAGTCATCACTAAAATCAGCAGGAAATCCACGGACCTCAGCATTAAACAGGGTCGCCAAGTGGTCAGATTTATCCTAACCATGAGAAGGATTTATCTCGTACAATGGGGAGGCACCGTGCAAATTAGCTTGATAAGACTAATGAATCAGATCCCCAGAAAGGATAATCTCCTTAAAGATTAAAAATCAGCTTTTAAGACTGATATTACTCAATCCTAGAGATTGACCTTAAAGATTGAGAATTCAAACTCATGGAATTCAATGATATCTAAACTCGAGCTTAAACGAGAAAATATTTTGATCAAAATTATAAACCGATTTGTTTTCTGAAAACCCTATTTTCAATGCGTTCATTACCATTGAACGTAAAATCCTAGGAATTCACCTGGAATTCATTAGGTCACCTGAACTAAATCGGGTGTCAACCGTAAGAACGGTGGTTGCATAACATGGTCGGAGACAGGACCTTGTGCCAGACCGAAAAAATTATAAGGGTGAGCTTTACTATTGCTCCTACCAAGGATAGTAATTGCGTCCGACACGTTATAGACTATAATCAAAAGCATGTCACGGGACATTGCCTTAACAGTTGCTTGTTCAACGCTTTCCTTTACAACCGGACGGTAGTTTGCCGAAAGGTAATATACGGAACAAGTAAACTGGACGTGTTGCTTTCCAAATACAAGGTTAGCAAGTGGGTGACACAAAACCGCAAGTTTTGAGCTAAAATTTTCAAATCTGAAACCCACCAAACCCACAAAAATATTTTGCAAACACCGGTAAAGGGTTATTCCGAAAAACTTATCTAGGGTAAAAACTAGATTTAATTTTCAAAAGATCAAATGTTTTCATAAAGATCCAATTTCCTTAATGGATCAAATTTTTATAGTCATGTGGGACTGTAAACCATATCGTTACTACCATTGTTTATACCGCCATATAGAAATCACTGATGTACAAAGTGTGAAGAATAAAGAAGTGATTCTAGTATTTCAAGACAATATTGCTTGAGGACAAGCAACGCTCAAGTGTGGGAATATTTGATAATGCTAAAAACGAACATATATTTCATAGCATTATTCCTCAAGAAAGACAAGCTTTTAGTTGCAATTGTTCTATTTACAAGTGATATTCGTTTAAATAATAAAAGGTGAAGACAAAAGACAGATTCGACGATTTGAAGACGCAAACGACCAAAAAGCTCAAAAGAACAAAAGACAATCAAAAAGGTTCCAATTATTGATAAGAAAAGTCTCGAAATCACAAGAGTACAAGATTCAAAACGCAAAGTACAAGATATTAAATTGTACGCGAGGACGTTCGAAAATCCGGAACCGGGACCAGAGTCAACTCTTAACGCTCGACGCAACGGACTAAAAATTACAAGTTAACTATGTATATAAATATAATATAATATATAATTAATTATATTAATTATATATATATTATATATATATATTAAAAACCGTCGGCAGCAAGAAACTCCAAGGGTGTGAGCTGTAAATATATCTCCGCGACTCGCGGAGTTTTAAGGGCATTTTGCCGCGAGTCGCGGAGCCCCAATTTTCAACTCTGGCTATAAAGCCAACCGAATTCTGATCAAATATCATCATCTTTTTTCTCTTCCTCTTCATACGTAAATATATTTATATTTATAATTTATATTTTAATTTTAATTATAATTCTAATAATAAGGGTATGTTAGCGAATGTTGTAAGGGTGTAAGTCGAAATTCTGTCCGTGTAACGCTACGCTATTTTTAATCATTGTAAGTTATGTTCAACCTTTTTATATTAATGTCTCGTAGCTAAGTTATTATTATGCTTATTTAAAACGAAGTAATCATAATGTTGGGCTAATTACTAAAATTGGGTAATTGGGCTTTGTACCATAATTGGGGTTTGGACAAAAGAACGACACTTGTGGAAACTAGACTATGGGCTATTAATGGGCTTTATATTTGTTTAACTAAATGAAAGTTTGTTAATGTTAATATAAAGATTTACAATTGGGCGTCCCTATAAATTACCATATACACTCGATCGGACACGATGGGCGGGGTGTTTATATGTACGAATAATCGTTCATTTAACCGGACACGGGAATGGATTAATAGCCACTAGAATAATTAAAACAGGGGTGAAATTACATTCAAGGGTAATTGGTGTAATTGTTAACAAAGTAGTAAAACCTTGGTTTACACGCAGTCGATAACCTGGTGTATTCATTAAACAAAGTATTAAAACCTTGTTACAATTCGAATCCCCAATTAGTTGGAATATTTAACTTCGGGTATAATAATAATTTGTCAAGGACACTTGCAATTTATATTTATGACTGATGGACTGTTATGGACAAAAACCAGACGAACATATTGAATAATCCAGGACAAAGGACAATTAACCCAAGGGCATAAAACTAAAATCAACACGTCAAACATCATGATTACGGAAGTTTAAATAAGCATAATTCTTTTATTTCATATTTAATTTCCTTTATTTTATATTTAATTGCACTTTTAATTATCGCACTTTTATTTATTGTTATTTAATCGCACTTTTATTTATTTTTAATTATCGCAATTTTATTTTATCGCATTTTTATTATTCGCAATCGTTATTTACTTTACGCTTTAATTTAAGTCTTGTATTTATTTAATATTAGGTTTTAACTGCGACTAAAGTTTTAAAATCGACAAACCGGTCATAAAACGGTAAAAACCCCCCTTTATAATAATAATATTACCTATATATATATTTGTATTTTTATAAAAGTAAACTAATATAGCGTTGAGCTTTGTTTAAAGATTTCCCTGTGGAACGAACCAGACTTACTAAAAACTACACTACTGTACGATTAGGTACACTGCCTATAAGTGTTGTAGCAAGGTTTAAGTATATCCATTCTATAAATAAATAAATATCTTGTGTAAAATTGTATCGTATTTAATAGTTTTTCCTAGTAAAATATAAACTATTTTATATACACCTCGTTCGACATCAGTCTACATTACATTACTGAATACAAACTATAGCTCGCCAACATTGGTGTTGAACTTTTAAGCGTGTATTTCTCAGGTGCTTAGACGTTGTTGCTTTCGCTGTTAGACTTGCTGTTTGGGTGTTATAGACTTGCTGCTACAGACTCGCTGTGTTAGACTTCTGCTGCATTGCTTAGAGATGTCTCAATCATGGAACTTTTATCTTGCATTCACAACTTATGTTATTTGAATAATGGCTTGTAACGACCTTTGTGTCACGTTATCTTTTGTAAAACGTTATCCTTTTTAATGGAAAACTTGTTTTAAAATAGCATGTAGTATTGTACCATGTAATAGACCTGTTGTTGACGATTCGTACATGATGGTTTTGTACGGTGCGTCACATGAACACTTGAAATGGGTGTGTCTAATCTTTGATTTTGGTTGATTAAATGTTGATTAAATGTTAAAGTTCATGTATTAAATGTGTTACTAGTATCATTAGCTTCGTTTTGGTATGTAGGTTGATTTAGAAAAACTTCATTAACAAAATTGTTGAATTCATGATTTTTGGTTAGGGTTTAGTAACCTTGAATATGAATTTTGATGCATTGAATGCAATGAAATGTTGTTAGTAAGTGTTTAGTTGCAATGTATGTTTAATTACCTTCGAAACGGCATATCGTATGTGTAAATTGGATTCCTGAATCACCATTTGCATTTTTGAACTTGAAACGTTAAATAATGATCATTCGATGAGGTTTTCGTTGTTGTTAATGATGGATTTGATTGATGATATGTGTTTAGTTGTATTCCTTATTAAATTACCTTTCCATCGATATAAGATACGTGTTTTGAATGTTTACGGTTCATTAGTTATGGTTGTTTGAAGTTGGATTCGTGCATTAAGTGTTCAAAACTGCCCAAATTGCTGATCAGACACCCTGAGCGCCGCTCAAGGCCCCTGGAGTGCCGCTCAAGGCCTCCACATGCCTATTTGAGCTCCGGTTGGAGCTCGGCTCCGATTCCTGCTGACCAAAATCACTTTGTGATTTCACAGTTTCACCCCCGCTTACTCGTAACTCCGATTAATATGAAACTTGGCCAACATGCTTATATATGATTTCTCATCATGGAAAAATTGTCGGATACCCGACCCGACCCCGTTGACTTTGACTTTGACTTTGACCAAGTTTGACTTTTAGTCAAACTTAATCAAATACTTATGCAATCGTTCTAACATGCTTTTATACTTATATCTTGCATGAAACTTGACAATTTGACTCACATGCTATATTAATCGAGTCGTAACGAGCCATAGGACTAATTGAACACATTTCGCCTGACCTTGTGTCATAACCGGTAATTGATACAACTTATTTGTTTAGGTCAACGCTAAGCAACTTTCATTGCACAACGTTTAATTAAAGGACCTTGACATGCAACTACGGTGAGATCATAGTCCCACCTTTTCAACAACTTTTACGCTTTAAATCATGGGATGAGAAACATATACTTTTTATACTTTGAACACAAGTACGAAAACAAACGTTCCACGTACGAGTTAGAACAAAAATCCTCAATTCAATTATCATTAGTTACACTTGTAGGGTGTAAGCTGTAGCGACCCGACCAAATCATGTTTGACGGCGCCGACTACTTAGGTCCCGTTACGTGGTCATAAGTCTTTAACGTGACGTTTGACCAAAATATGTCACATTCATTTCATAAGTAAAAGGATGTTTCAAGTTTACAAAAGTAGTTCAATGACTAGTTACATTTCAATGTTTAACGTACAAATGAAACCTATGCGACACAATTTATAAAAGTCGTCAAAAGACGCTCCAACTATGCACGTATACTCGACATCCAAGCAAGTATCAAAAAGTACGCGGAAGCATGTATCCTTAAGCATTCAAGGACCTGAGAAAACATATAGAAAACTGTCAACGAAAACGTTGGTGAAATCATAGGTGTTTTAGTAAACGTTGCATTTGAACCACAAGATTTAATATAAGATGATTATCAAAATCATTTGCATTCCAAAGTTGTTATTTGTTTCGCGGGCACCCAATTATCAAACTTAACTGTTTTTCACCCTGTTACGTAGTGTTAGAACATACACTATACTCGAAAATATATTTCATCTGCTTACGGTAGTGAACCGTCCGAATGAGGCTCATCAAGCCCATGTGATGACATAATATAAGTTCTCGTTCACACCCTGCAAGTGTAACTAATGATAATTGAATTGAGGATTTTTGTTCAAACCCGTACGTAGAATGTTCGTTTTCGTACTTGTGTTCAAAGTGTAAAAGTATGATGCGTATATGTTTCTCATCCCATAGTTTAAAGCATAAAAGTTGTTTGAAAGATGGGACTATGATCTCACCTTGTGTGCACGAGTAATAAGTACTTCAACAAGTAACGTGTGCAAAGAACAATGCTAGTCTTGACCTAAACAAATAGGTCGTATCAATAACGGTAAACACACGTTCGGGTCGGGTCCCGAACTATTTTTCTGTGCTAGTTATTCATATACAAGCATATTAGAACAAGTTTCATGTGAATCGGAGGTCCCTAGTGATAATGCTAAAAACGAACATATATTTCATAGCATTATCCCTCAAGAAAGACAAGCTTTTAGTTTCAATTGTTCTATTTACAAGTGATATTCGTTTAAATAATAAAAGGTAAAGACAAAAGACAGATTCGACGAATTGAAGATGCAAACGACTAAAAAGCTCAAAAGTACAAAGTACAATCAAAGTGGTTCCAATTATTGATAAGAAACGTCTCAAAATTACAAGAGTACAAGATGCGAAACGCAAAGTACAAGATATTAAATTATACGCAAGGACGTTCGAAAAACGGGAACCGGGACCAAGGGTATGTTAGCGAATGTTGTAAGGGTGTAAGTCGAAATTCTGTCCGTGTAACGCTACGCTATTTTTAATCACTGTAAGTTATGGTTAATGTTATTTTTAATTTAATGTCTCGTAGCTAAGTTATTATTATGCTTATTTAATCCCGAAGTAATCGTGATGTTGGGCTAAATATTAAAATTGGGTAATTGGGCTTTGTACCATAATTGGGGTTTGGATAAAAGAACGACACTTGTAGAAATTAGACTATGGGCTATTAATGGGTTTTATATTAACTAAATGATACCTCGTTGATTTAATATATAGACTTATAATTTGACGTATTTATATATAACCACATACGCTTGACTGGGTACGGTGGGCGGGATATCTATAAATACTAATAATTGTTCATTTTACCGGACACGGAACTGGATTAATAGTTAATAGACTTGTTGAAACAGGGGTGAATTACATTCAAGGGTAATTGGTGTAATTGTTAACAAAGTAGTATTGGACTACACGCAGTCGATAACCTGGTGTATTCATTAAACAAAGTATTAAGACCTTGTTACAATTCGAATCCCCAATTAGTTGGAATATTTAACTTCGGGAATAAGAATAATTTGACGAAGACTTTCGCACTTTATGATTATGACTGATGGACTATTATGGACAAATCCGTATGGACATATCGAATAATCCAGGACAAAGGACAATTAACCCATGGGAAAAAACTAAAAATCAACACGTCAAACATCATGATTATGGAAGTTTAAATAAGCATAATTCTTTTATTTCATATTTAATTGCACTTTTAATTATCGCACTTTTATTTATTGTCATTTTATTTAATTGCATTTTTAATTATCGTACTCTTTAATTATCGCAATTTTATTTTATCGCACTTTTATTTATCGCAATTTCATTATCGTTATTTACTTTACGCTTTAAATTAAGTTATATTTATTTTTAATATTTTACATTAGGTTTTAACTGCGACTAAAGTTTTAAAATCGACAAACCGGTCATTAAACGGTAAAAACCCCCTTTATAATAATAATACTACTTATATATATTTTTGTATTTTTACAATTATAAGTTAAAACTAATATAGCGTTAAGCTTGTTTTAAAGATCCCTGTGGAATGAACCGGACTTACTAAAAACTACACTACTGTACGATTAGGTACACTGCCTATAAGTGTTGTAGCAAGGTTTAGGTATATCCATTCTATAAATAAATAAATATCTTGTGTAAAATTATATCGTATTTAATAGTATTTCGTTGTAAAAATAATACTATTTCCTAGTACACCTCGCACACATCAAGTATTTTTGACGCCGCTGCCGGGGAGCTACTTGCTTAAACACCGGAAGCGCAACGCTATATATAAAAAAAAAGATTTTTATTAATTTTTAGTTTACTTTTATAAAAATATGCTTTTGTAAAAATACGTTTTAAATATACGAAAATATAAAAAGAAAAGAGAAACAAAATATTTATATATTTTTAATAGTTTGTTATATATATATATATATATATATATATATATATATATATATATATATATATATATATATATATATATATATATATATATATATATATAAAATTATAAAGTTTCTTTATTTTTATTTTAATTTTTAAAATTAATTTTTTATTTAAGTTATATAAATATTATATATATATATTTAAAACAGAAAATTGAAAAAAAAATATAAAAACCACGAGGCCCGGTATTGTAGCAGCCCAACTCTGGCCCGAAACCCTAGCTCATGCGATCGCATAAGCCCGAAGGCAAAACTTCATGCGATCGCATGATCGTACCTGACACGCCACAGTTTGACCTAATCCAGCATTAATTACGGAGTATATTATTATTATTATTATTATTATTTAATAAAACCCTAATTAGGTTTTTATTTATTTATTATTTAAGTTTAGTTTTATTAATTAATTTGTATTTTTAGTTTATTTAGTTTTATTAAATATATAAAATTAATAGTTTTATAAAATAAATAATATAAAAATAATATTTTTATAAAATTGTACTTTTTACAACTTTAAGTTTTATTTTTATATTTTGTATCTTTTTATTTGTTTTAGCGTAATTTTTGTATTTTTCGCTCGTAATTAGTTTTAAGATATAGTTTTTGCCATAGTTATTTTTTATTTCTAGATTTTTAGGTTTTGCCGTAATATCACTTAAGTGCTTTTTCTTTAGACTAAGATTTAAGTGCTTTAGAATTTTGCGACGCCGTTTTTTTTTATATTTTAGTACCTTTTTAAGTTATTGCCATTTGAGATATAGTATTTCTCTAAGCTTTAATATTTTTAGACGTAACTTTTAATTCTTAGTTTTTAGTTCCTTTTTAAGTTTCAACGCGCTACGTTCTTTTTATTATTTTTCGACGCCTTTTATTTTTCGACGTTTTTCGACGCGCTCTTTTTCTTTCTTATTTTTCGCCACTCTAGTTTTTAGGACTTAGATTTTTTCAATTTCTTCTCTAAAATTTCTTTAAATTTCAACGAAAAATTATTTTAAGTGGTTAAATTGATAGACATCCCAAATTTTCTGCTTCGTAGTAATAGTTGGATTTGTTAGTGGATGAGTTGTGAGCTTCCGATTTAAAGGGTTCTGGCTCCCTGCTGCATCTATTGGCTATTCGAAACGTGGGCAAAAGCAGAAAAGTCTATTAATTTGATAACTTATATAATTTTTCTTATTTTTATAACTAATAGGATATTCAGTGAATGCACCGAGCAAAACGTTCACCACCTTTTGTACGTTCACCACCTGTAACTAGATCAAGACATCTAGCAAATATTGTCGCCGTTGATTTTTCTTTAGAATCGTCATCCAGTCGATCAAGTACTCCAATTCAAATTTTCGATAATCCATTTTTTGAACCCAACCTCACAATTGAGAATCCGGAGGATATTCAGGGACAATTCAGAGATCCTGAACCATTAATCTTTCTTCCGGAACCACCAGTCATTCAAACAGAGATTGTCGAGGAACAACCAATTAAATTAGAATCCTATAGTGATTCAGATTCAACAAATTCAATCATGGAAAATCTGGAACCTCTAAGTATGGAAGACCGAATGAGAGCTAAATGCACTGGCCAAGGTCACGCAATTACTCAACCTGACATTAATGCGCCAGATTATGAAATCAAGGGACAAATTCTACACATGGTAACTAATCAATGCCAATTTAGTGGTGCGCCGAAGGAAGATCCAAACGAACATCTTCGTACATTTAATAGGATCTGTACTTTATTTAAAATAAGAGAAGTTGAGGATGAACAGATATATCTCATGTTATTTCCCTGGACTCTAAAGGGAGAAGCCAAAGATTGGTTAGAATCGTTACCTGAAGGGGCGATTGATACATGGGACGTTTTAGTTGAAAATTTTCTTAAACAATTCTTTCCGGCATCTAAAGCCGTGAGACTTCAAGGAGAAATTGTTACGTTCACACAAAAACCAAATGAAACTCTGTATGAGGCATGGACAAGATTTGGAAAGTTGTTGATGTAGTGACCCGAACTTTTCCATGTTTATATATATTAATTGAGATTTATATTTACATGATTAAATGTTTCCAACATGTTAAGCAATCAAACTTGTTAAGACTTGATTAATTAAAATATGTTTCATATAGACAATTGACCACCCAAGTTGATCGGTGATTCACGAACGTTAAAACTTGTAAAAAATATATGATGACATATATATGGATATATATATATAGTTAACATGATACTATGATAAGAAAACATATCATAAAGTATATTAACAATGAACTACATATGTAAAAACAAGACTACTAACTTAATGATTTTTAAACGAGACATATATGTAACGATTATCGTTGTAAAGACATTTAATGTATATATATCATATTAAGAGATATTCATACATGATAATATCATGATAATATAATAATTTAAAATCTCATTTGATATTATAAACATTGGGTTAATAACATTTAACAAGATCGTTAACCTAAAGGTTTCAAAACAACACTTACATGTAACGACTAACGATGACTTAACGACTCAGTTAAAATGTATATACATGTAGTGTTTTAATATGTATTTATACACTTTTGAAAGACTTCAATACACTTATCAAAATACTTCTACTTAACAAAAATGCTTACAATTACATCCTCGTTCAGTTTCATCAACAATTCTACTCGTATGCACCCGTATTCGTACTCGTACAATACACAGCTTTTAGATGTATGTACTATTGGTATATACACTCTAATGATCAGCTCTTAGCAGCCCATGTGAGTCACCTAACACATGTGGGAACCATCATTTGGCAACTAGCATGAAATATCTCATAAAATTACAAAAATATGAGTAATCATTCATGACTTATTTACATGAAAACAAAATAACATATCCTTTATATCTAATCCATACACCAACGACCAAAAACACCTACAAACACTTTCATTCTTCAATTTTCTTCATCTAATTGATCTCTCTCAAGTTCTATCTTCAAGTTCTAAGTGTTCTTCATAAATTCCAAAAGTTCTAGTTTCATAAAATCAAGAATACTTTCAAGTTTGCTAGCTCACTTCCAATCTTGTAAGGTGATCATCCAACCTCAAGAAATCTTTGTTTCTTACAGTAGGTTATCATTCTAATACAAGGTAATAATCATATTCAAACTTTGGTTCAATTTCTATAACTATAACAATCTTATTTTAAGTGATGATCTTACTTGAACTTGTTTTCGTGTCATGATTCTGCTTCAAGAACTTCGAGCCATCCAAGGATCCATTGAAGCTAGATCCATTTTTCTCTTTTCCAGTAGGTTTATCCAAGGAACTTAAGGTAGTAATGATGTTCATAACATCATTCGATTCATACATATAAAGCTATCTTATTCGAAGGTTTAAACTTGTAATCACTAGAACATAGTTTAGTTAATTCTAAACTTGTTCGCAAAAAAAAGTTAATCCTTCTAACTTGACTTTTAAAATAAACTAAACACATGTTCTATATCTATATGATATGCTAACTTAATGATTTAAAACTTGGAAACACGAAAAACACCGTAAAACCGGATTTACGCCGTCGTAGTAACACCGCGGGCTGTTTTGGGTTAGTTAATTAAAAACTATGATAAACTTTGATTTAAAAGTTGTTATTCTGAGAAAATGATTTTTATTATGAACATGAAACTATATCCAAAAATTATGGTTAAACTCAAAGTGGAAGTATGTTTTCTAAAATGGTCATCTAGACGTCGTTCTTTCGACTGAAATGACTACCTTTACAAAAACGACTTGTAACTTATTTTTCTGACTATAAACCTATACTTTTTCTGTTTAGATTCATAAAATATAGTTCAATATGAAACCATAGCAATTTGATTCACTCAAAACGGATTTAAAATGAAGAAGTTATGGGTAAAACAAGATTGGATAATTTTTCTCATTTTAGCTACGTGAAAATTAGTAACAAATCTATTCCAACCATAACTTAATCAACTTATATTGTATATTATGTAATCTTGAGATACCATAGACACGTATACAATGTTTCGACCTATCATGTCGACACATCTATATATATTTCGGAACAACCATAGACACTCTATATGTGAATGTTGGAGTTAGCTATACAGGGTTGAGGTTGATTCCAAAATATATATAGTTTGAGTTGTGATCAATACTGAGATACGTATACACTGGGTCGTGGATTGATTCAAGATAATATTTATCGAATTATTTCTGTACATCTAACTGTGGACAACTAGTTGTATGTTACTAACGAGGACAGCTGACTTAATAAACTTAAAACATCAAAATATATTAAAAGTGTTGTAAATATATTTTGAACATACTTTGATATATATGTATATATTGTTATAGGTTCGTGAATCAACCAGTGGCCAAGTCTTACTTCCCGACGAAGTAAAAATCTGTGAAAGTGAGTTATAGTCCCACTTTTAAAATCTAATATTTTTGGGATGAGAATACATGCAGGTTTTATAAATGATTTACAAAATAGACACAAGTACGTGAAACTACATTCTATGGTTGAATTATCAAAATCGAATATGCCCCTTTTTATTAAGTCTGGTAATCTAAGAATTAGGGAACAGACACCCTAATTGACGCGAATCCTAAAGATAGATCTATTGGGCCTAACAAACCCCATCCAAAGTACCGGATGCTTTAGTACTTCGAAATTTATATCATATCCGAAGGGTGTCCCGGAATGATGGGGATATTCTTATATATGCATCTTGTTAATGTCGGTTACCAGGTGTTCACCATATGAATGATTTTTATCTCTATGTATGGGATGTGTATTGAAATATGAAATCTTGTGGTCTATTGTTACGATTTGATATATATAGGTTAAACCTATAACTCACCAACATTTTTGTTGACGTTTAAAGCATGTTTATTCTCAGGTGAATATTAAGAGCTTCCGCTGTTGCATACTAAAATAAGGACAAGATTTGGAGTCCATGTTTGTATGATATTGTGTAAAAACTGCATTCAAGAAACTGATTTCGATGTAACATAATTGTATTGTAAACCATTATGTAATGGTCGTGTGTAAACAGGATATTTTAGATTATCATTATTTGATAATCTACGTAAAGCTTTTTAAACCTTTATTTATGAAATAAAGGTTATGGTTTGTTTTAAAAATGAATGCAGTCTTTGAAAAACGTCTCATATAGAGGTCAAAACCTTGCAACGAAATCAATTAATATGGAACGTTTTTAATAAATAAGAACGGGACATTTCAATTGGTATCCGAGCGTTGGTCTTAGAGAACCAGAATTTTGCATTAGTGTGTCTTATCGAGTTTGTTAGGATGCATTAGTGAGTCTGGACTTCGACCGTGTTTACTTGAAAAATGATTGCTTAACAAATTTTGTTGGAAACTATATATTTTTAACATGTGAATATTATGTGATATATTAATCTCTTAACGCGTTTGATATTATGTGATAGATGTCTACCTCTAGAACAAGTCCCATTGACTCACCTAATAATAATGAAGAGTCAAATGTAAATTGGAATGATTCGTGGACTGATTCACAAGTTCCCGAAGAGGAACCGGAAGAAGAGTCGGAACCGGAAGAAGAATCGGAACCGGAAGAAGAATCGGAACCGGATGAAGAAGTAGAACCGGTGGGGGAAATAATAAAACGGTTAAGTAAAAGAAAATCCTCAACCAACCGACCAAGGTTAATTATGGTCAATGGTGTTTCCGCCAAGGAAGCAAAATATTGGGAGGATTACCAATTCTCCGATGAATCGGATTCCGACGAGAATTCCGATGATGTTATAGAAATTACCCCAACTGAATTTAAAAAGGCAAAAGAAAATAATAAGGGAAAGGGCATAAAAATAGAGAAATCTAATTCCAACCCCGATGAACTTTATATGTATCGTCAACCCCCGAAGTCCTTAAGTTGTAACAATGACCCAGGAACCTCTAAACCACCAGGTTTTTCTAAACCAATGTGGAAAACGACGGCTCGTATTAGGGGAACATCATATATCCCTAGAAACTTGGCAAAATGAACCAAAACCGAAGAAGAAGAAACGAGCGAGTCGGAATAAGATAGTTGTATTCGTGTGGTGTAATATATGTAATATAGTGTTCTTATGCTTTATGATATATGTAAAAATTGTTTGTATTAATAAGTATTTTTTTTATGAATCTAACTCTTGTCTATTTTACAGTTTAAAAACACAAAATGGATAGACAACCCAATATTTTAAGAGACCTACCCGGAGACATGATTGATGAAATCTTGTCTAGAGTCGGCCAGAATTCCTCGGCACAACTATTTAAGGCGAGATCTATTTGTAAGACATTCGAAGAACGTTCCAAGAATGTCTTGGTTTATAAGAGACTTTCGTTTGAAAGATGGGGGATATCACATTGGGAAACCCATAAGTTACGATGTGTTTACTTTGACGCATATATTGCGGGGAACCCAAATGCTATTTTACGCAACGGGTTAAGAAATTATTTTGACTCAATATATCCGAATATTGGACTTCGTGATTTAGAAAAAGCGGCTAACATGCAACATAAAGAAGCATGTTATGCTTACGGATTAGTAATGTTCGCTTCTCACCAAAGTGAGAACAAGAACATCGGGCTACAACTATTAAACAAAACGTTTCCACAAGTGACGGAGTTGGTAATTGGGGTAAGAAATGAGGTTTTTAGATTATTACGGGACTGTTGGACATTACGTAACCCTCGTCCCTTTGACGACGTTACAACACGTTGTCTTATCAACGGCCATAACGGTTATGTTCCAAAAGACCAAGGATGGGAAGTAGTCCTCGTAAAACCAGAATGCATGACTTGTTTCTGGACGTATGAATTACGTGTCTTTATTGCCTTTGCTGAACGACTTGTGTACTAGCTAGAATTATCTTCACAACTATCTTGTATCAAAGTTATTGTGTGCTATATTTCATGCTTTATGTAAAATAAGCGGTATTGTAAGTTTGTAAAATATTGTATAAAAGTTTGAACGCGAAATATTATTATAATCAGTTTTTCATATAGAATTGTAGTAGTTGAATTGTATATTAGCTACTAAGTATGAACTTAACGGGTAGGTACTACCCGAATTTAAACTTACAAAACGCTAATATGAAGAAAAAGCTTTTATAAATGAGTTCATATTATGCTACGAAATACTATTAACTACTCTTAATATTCTGTATGATTAACTTGTTCCATTTGACTATTTTGAAGGAAATGGCACCGACTACTCGACACACCGTGAATATGAATGAAGAGGAATTCCGTACTTTTCTAGCTTCAAACATAGCCGCAGTACAGGCTGCGCTACATACCAACAATAACCTTGGATCTGGCAGTACAGGAAATCGTGTAGGATGCACCTACAAAGAATTCACTGCCTGCAAACCTTTGGAATTTGATGGAACCGAAGGACCGATCGGATTGAAACGGTGGACCGAGAAGGTCGAATCGGTGTTTGCCATAAGTAAGTGTACTGAAGCGGACAAAGTGAAGTACGCTACGCATACCTTCACAGGTTCTGCGTTAACATGGTGGAATACCTATCTAGAGCAAGTGGGACAAGATGATGCGTACGCACTACCGTGGTCAGCATTCAAGCACTTGATGAACGAGAAGTACCGTCCCAGAACCGAGGTCAATAAGCTCAAGACAGAACTTAGAGGGTTAAGAACCCAAGGATTTGATATTACCACGTACGAAAGACGATTCACAGAATTGTGCCTATTGTGTCCGGGAGCATTCGAAGATGAGGAAGAGAAGATCGACGCGTTTGTGAAAGGATTACCGGAAAGAATCCAAGAAGATATAAGTTCACACGAGCCCGCCTCCATACAACAGGCATGTAGAATGGCTCACAAACTAGTGAACCAGATTGAAGAAAGAATTAAAGAACAGACTGCTGAAGAGGCCAATGTGAAGCAAGTCAAAAGAAAGTGGGAGGAAAATGGTGATAAGAATCACCAATACAACAACAACAGCAATCGCAACAATTATCCCAACAATCGCAACATCAATCGCAACTACAACAAACGGCCCAACAACAACAACAACAACAACAACAACAACAGCAACTACAACAATCATCCCAACAACAATAATAACCGCAACAACAACAACAATCAGAAGCAGCTATGCCAAAGGTGTGAAAAGTATCACTCGGGGTTCTGCACCAAATTTTGCAACAAGTGTAAAAGAAATGGTCATAGTGCGGCGAAGTGTGAGGTCTACGGACCAGGGGTTAATAGAACGAAAGGAACAAATGGTGTCGGAACGAGTAATGGCGGAGCAAGTAGTGTCGGAGCAAGCTATGCCAATGTAGTTTGTTATAAATGTGGAAAACCGGGCCACATTATTAGAAATTGCCCGAACCAGGAGAACACGAATGGACAAGGCCGCGGAAGAGTTTTCAATATTAATGCGGCAGAGGCACAGGAAGACCCGGAGCTTGTTACGGGTACGTTTCTTATTGATAATAAATCTGCTTACGTTTTATTTGATTCGGGTGCGGATAGAAGCTATATGAGTAGAGATTTTTGTGCTAAATTAAGTTGCCCATTGACGCCTTTGGATAGTAAATTTTTACTCGAATTAGCAAATGGTAAATTACTTTCAGCAGATAATATATGTCGGAATCGAGAAATTAAACTGGTTAGCGAAACATTTAAGATTGATTTGATACCAGTAGAGTTAGGGAGTTTTGATGTGATAATCGGTATGGACTGGTTGAAAGAAGTGAAAGCAGAGATCATCTGTTACAAAAATGCAATTCGCATTATACGAGAAAAAGGAAAACCCTTAATGGTGTACGGAGAAAAGGGCAACACGAAGCTACATCTTATTAGTAATTTGAAGGTACAAAAACTAATAAGAAAAGGTTGCTATGCTGTTCTAGCACACGTCGAGAAAGTACAAACTGAAGAAAAGAGCATCAATGATGTTCCCATTGCAAAAGAATTTCCCGATGTATTTCCGAAAGAATTACCGGGATTACCCCCACATCGATATGTTGAATTTCAAATAGATCTTGTACCAGGAGCTGCACCAATAGCTCGTACTCCTTACAGACTCGCACCCAGCGAGATGAAAGAACTGCAAAGCCAATTACAAGAACTTTTAGAGCGTGGTTTCATTCGACCAAGCACATCACCGTGGGGAGCTCCTGTTTTGTTTGTCAAGAAGAAAGATGGTACATTCAGGTTGTGTATCGACTACCGAGAGTTGAACAAACTTACCATCAAGAACCGCTACCCACTACCGAGAATCGACGACTTATTTGATCAACTACAAGGCTCGTCTGTTTATTCAAAGATTGACTTACGTTCCGGGTATCATCAAATGCGGGTGAAAGAAGATGATATTCCAAAGACTGCTTTCAGAACACGTTACGGTCATTACGAGTTTATGGTCATGCCGTTTGGTTTAACTAATGCACCAGCTGTGTTCATGGACCTTATGAACCGAGTGTGTGGACCATACCTTGACAAGTTTGTCAGTGTTTTCATTGATGACATACTTATTTACTCAAAGAATGACCAAGAACACGGTGAACATTTGAGAAAGGTGTTAGAAGTATTGAGGAAGGAAGAATTGTACGCTAAGTTTTCAAAGTGTGCATTTTGGTTGGAAGAAGTTCAATTCCTCGGTCACATAGTGAACAAAGAAGGTATTAAGGTGGATCCGGCAAAGATAGAAACTGTTGAAAAGTGGGAAACCCCGAAAACTCCGAAACACATACGCCAGTTTTTAGGACTAGCTGGTTACTACAGAAGGTTCATCCAAGACTTTTCCAGAATAGCAAAACCCTTGACTGCATTAACGCATAAAGGGAAGAAATTTGAATGGAATGATGAACAAGAGAAAGCGTTTCAGTTATTGAAGAAAAAGCTAACTACGGCACCTATATTGTCATTGCCTGAAGGGAATGATGATTTTGTGATTTATTGTGATGCATCAAAGCAAGGTCTCGGTTGTGTATTAATGCAACGAACGAAGGTGATTGCTTATGCGTCTAGACAATTGAAGATTCACGAACAAAATTATACGACGCATGATTTAGAATTAGGCGCGGTTTTTTTGCATTAAAGACTTGGAGGCACTACTTATATGGGGTCAAAAGTATTATATATACCGACCACAAAAGTCTTCAACACATATTTAATCAGAAACAACTGAATATGAGGCAGCGTAGGTGGATTGAATTATTGAATGATTACGACTTTGAGATTCGTTACCACCCGGGGAAGGCAAATGTGGTAGCCGATGCCTTGAGCAGGAAGGACAGAGAACCCATTCGAGTAAAATCTATGAATATAATGATTCATAATAACATTACTACTCAAATAAAGGAGGCGCAACAAGGAGTTTTAAAAGAGGGAAATTTAAAGGATGAAATACCCAAAGGATCGGAGAAGCATCTTAATATTCGGGAAGACGGAACCCGGTATAGGGCTGAAAGGATTTGGGTACCAAAATTTGGAGATATGAGAGAAATGGTACTTAGAGAAGCTCATAAAACCAGATACTCAATACATCCTGGAACGGGGAAGATGTACAAGGATCTCAAGAAACATTTTTGGTGGCCGGGTATGAAAGCCGATGTTGCTAAGTACGTAGGAGAATGTTTGACGTGTTCCAAGGTCAAAGCTGAGCATCAGAAACCATCAGGTCTACTTCAACAACCCGAAATCCCGGAATGGAAATGAGAAAACATTACCATGGATTTCATCACTAAATTGCCAAGGACTGCAAGTGGTTTTGATACTATTTGGGTAATAGTTGATCGTCTCACCAAATCAGCACACTTCCTACCAATAAGAGAAGATGACAAGATGGAGAAGTTAGCACGACTGTATTTGAAGGAAGTCGTCTCCAGACATGGAATACCAATCTCTATTATCTCTGATAGGGATGGCAGATTTATTTCAAGATTCTGGCAGACATTACAGCAAGCATTAGGAACTCGTCTAGACATGAGTACTGCCTATCATCCACAAACTGATGGGCAGAGCGAAAGGACGATACAAACGCTTGAAGACATGCTACGAGCATGTGTTATTGATTTCGGAAACAGTTGGGATCGACATCTACCGTTAGCAGAATTTTCCTACAACAACAGCTACCATTCAAGCATTGAGATGGCGCCGTTTGAAGCACTTTATGGTAGAAAGTGCAGGTCTCCGATTTGTTGGAGTGAAGTGGGGGATAGACAGATTACGGGTCCGGAGATTATACAAGAAACTACCGAGAAGATCATCCAAATTCAACAACGGTTGAAAACCGCCCAAAGTCGACAAAAGAGCTACGATGACATTAAAAGAAAAGATATAGAATTTGAAATTGGAGAGATGGTCATGCTTAAAGTTGCACCTTGGAAAGGCGTTGTTCGATTTGGTAAACGAGGGAAATTAAATCCAAGGTATATTGGACCATTCAAGATTATTGATCGTGTCGGACCAGTAGCTTACCGACTAGAGTTACCTCAACAACTCGCGGCTGTACATAACACTTTCCACGTCTCGAATTTAAAGAAATGTTTTGCTAAAGAAGATCTCACTAGTTAGATGAAATCCAAATCAACGAAAAACTTCAATTCATCGAAGAACCCGTCGAAATAATGGATCGTGAGGTTAAAAGACTTAAGCAAAACAAGATACCAATTGTTAAGGTTCGATGGAATGCTCGTAGAGGACCCGAGTTCACCTGGGAGCGTGAAGATCAGATGAAGAAGAAATACCCGCATCTATTTCCAGAAGATTCGTCAACACCTTCAACAGCTTAAAATTTCGGGATGAAATTTATTTAACGGGTAGGTACTGTAGTGACCCGAACTTTTCCATGTTTATATATATTAATTGAGATTTATATTTACATGATTAAATGTTTCCAACATGTTAAGCAATCAAACTTGTTAAGACTTGATTAATTGAAATATGTTTCATATAGACAATTGACCACCCAAGTTGATCGGTGATTCACGAACGTTAAAACTTGTAAAAACTATATGATGACATATATATGGATATATATATATAGTTAACATGATACTATGATAAGAAAACATATCATAAAGTATATTAACAATGAACTACATATGTAAAAACAAGACTACTAACTTAATGATTTTTAAACGAGACATATATGTAACGATTATCGTTGTAAAGACATTTAATGTATATATATCATATTAAGAGATATTCATACATGATAATATCATGATAATATAATAATTTAAAATCTCATTTGATATTATAAACATTGGGTTAACAACATTTAACAAGATCGTTAACCTAAAGGTTTCAAAACAACACTTACATGTAACGACTAACGATGACTTAACGACTCAGTTAAAATGTATATACATGTAGTGTTTTAATATGTATTTATACACTTTTGAAAGACTTCAATACACTTATCAAAATACTTCTACTTAACAAAAATGCTTACAATTACATCCTCGTTCAGTTTCATCAACAATTCTACTCGTATGCACCCGTATTCGTACTCGTACAATACACAGCTTTTAGATGTATGTACTATTGGTATATACACTCTAATGATCAGCTCTTAGCAGCCCATGTGAGTCACCTAATCTTAGCAGCCCATGTGAGTCACCTAACACATGTGGGAACCATCATTTGGCAACTAGCATGAAATATCTCATAAAATTACAAAAATATGAGTAATCATTCATGACTTATTTACATGAAAACAAAATAACATATCCTTTATATCTAATCCATACACCAATGACCAAAAACACCTACAAACACTTTCATTCTTCAATTTTCTTCATCTAATTAATCTCTCTCAAGTTCTATCTTCAAGTTCTAAGTGTTCTTCATAAATTCCAAAAGTTCTAGTTTCATAAAATCAAGAATACTTTCAAGTTTGCTAGCTCACTTCCAATCTTGTAAGGTGATCATCCAACCTCAATAAATCTTTGTTTCTTACAGTAGGTTATCATTCTAATACAAGGTAATAATCATATTCAAACTTTGGTTCAATTTCTATAACTATAACAATCTTATTTTAAGTGATGATCTTACTTGAACTTGTTTTCGTGTCATGATTCTGCTTCAAGAACTTCGAGCCATCCAAGGATCCATTGAAGCTAGATCCATTTTTCTATTTTCCAGTAGGTTTATCCAAGGAACTTAAGGTAGTAATGATGTTCATAACATCATTCGATTCATACATATAAAGCTATCTTATTCGAAGGTTTAAACTTGTAATCACTAGAACATAGTTTAGTTAATTCTAAACTTGTTCGCAAAAAAAAGTTAATCCTTCTAACTTGATTTTTAAAATAAACTAAACACATGTTATATATCTATATGATATGCTAACTTAATGATTTAAAACCTGGAAACACGAAAAACACCGTAAAACCGGATTTACGCCGTCGTAGTAACACCTCGGGCTGTTTTGGGTTAGTTAATTAAAAACTATGATAAACTTTGATTTAAAAGTTGTTATTCTGAGAAAATGATTTTTATTATGAACATGAAACTATATCCAAAAATTATGGTTAAACTCAAAGTGGAAGTATGTTTTCTAAAATGGTCATCTAGACGTCGTTCTTTCGACTGAAATGACTACCTTTACAAAAACGACTTGTAACTTATTTTTCTGACTATAAACCTATACTTTTTCTGTTTAGATTCATAAAATAGAGTTCAATATGAAACCATAGCAATTTGATTCACTCAAAACGGATTTAAAATGAAGAAGTTATGGGTAAAACAAGATTGGATAATTTTTCTCATTTTAGCTACGTGAAAATTAGTAACAAATCTATTCCAACCATAACTTAATCAACTTGTATTGTATATTATGTAATCTTGAGATACCATAGACACGTATACAATGTTTCGACCTATCATGTCGACACATCTATATATATTTCGGAACAACCATAGACACTCTATATGTGAATGTTGGAGTTAGCTATACAGGGTTGAGGTTGATTCCAAAATATATATAGTTTGAGTTGTGATCAATACTGAGATACGTATACACTGGGTCGTGGATTGATTCAAGATAATATTTATCGAATTATTTCTGTACATCTAACTGTGGACAACTAGTTGTATGTTACTAACGAGGACAGCTGACTTAATAAACTTAAAACATCAAAATATATTAAAAGTATTGTAAATATATTTTGAACATACTTTGATATATATGTATATATTGTTATAGGTTCGTGAATCAACCAGTGGCCAAGTCTTACTTTCCGACGAAGTAAAAATCTGTGAAAGTGAGTTATAGTCCCACTTTTAAAATCTAATATTTTTGGGATGAGAATACATGCAGGTTTTATAAATGATTTACAAAATAGACACAAGTACGTGAAACTACATTCTATGGTTGAATTATCAAAATCGAATATGCCCCTTTTTATTAAGTCTGGTAATCTAAGAATTAGGGAACAGACACCCTAATTGACGCAAATCCTAAAGATAGATCTATTGGGCCTAACAAACCCCATCCAAAATACCGGATGCTTTAGTACTTCGAAATTTATATCATATCCGAAGGGTGTCCCGGAATGATGGGGATATTCTTATATATGCATCTTGTTAATGTCGGTTACCAGGTGTTCACCATATGAATGATTTTTATCTCTATGTATGGGATGTGTATTGAAATATGAAATCTTGTGGTCTATTGTTACGATTTGATATATATAGGTTAAACCTATAACTCACCAACATTTTTGTTGACGTTTAAAGCATGTTTATTCTCAGGTGAATATTAAGAGCTTCCGCTGTTGCATACTAAAATAAGGACAAGATTTGGAGTCCATGTTTGTATGATATTGTGTAAAAACTGCATTCAAGAAACTGATTTCTATGTAACATATTTGTATTGTAAACCATTATGTAATGGTCGTGTGTAAACAGGATATTTTAGATTATCATTATTTGATAATCTACGTAAAGCTTTTTAAACCTTTATTTATGAAATAAAGGTTATGGTTTGTTTTAAAAATGAATGCAGTCTTTGAAAAACGTCTCATATAGAGGTCAAAACCTTGCAACGAAATCAATTAATATGGAACGTTTTTAATCAATAAGAACGGGACATTTCAGTTGAGAGGATGTAAGTAACATGGTTTAGACACCTGTCAAATAGTACAAATATATTCTACCAAGGATGCGACATCACTACACGAAAAGACATCGATATAGCAGCTAGTGGTTCCATTATGAAGAAAACAGCAACTGACGCTTACAAAATTATTGATAACACTGCTTCCCACTCACTTGAGTGGCACCAAGAAAAAGATATCGTTAGATCATCTAAAGCAGCTAGAGCCGATTCTAGCCATGACTTAGATTCCATTCTGCAAAGATAGATGCTGTCGAGAGACGAATGGAAAAGATGACTAAAGATATTCACTCAATAAGAATTAGTTGTGAGCAGTGTGGAGGACCACATTTGACAAAAGATTGTCTCAGTATTGAACTAACAATGGAACAAAGAGAGAATGTTTCATACATAAACCAAAGGACTAGAAATAATTATCAGAATAATTATCAACCGCCAAGACCAATCTACAATCAAAACCAGAATTATAACCTAAATGTTCCATACAACAACCAACAAGGTCCAAGCAATCAACAAGTATCCAATAATACTTACAATCAGCAAAGACCTATTTTTCAAAACAAACCACCACAAACCGATGATAAAAAGCTAAATTTAGAAGACATGATGTCGAAGCTAGTTGAATCTCAAACTCAGTTTTTCACATCTCAGAAACAAACGAATGAACAAAATGCTCAAGTATTTAGAAATCAACAAGCTTCTATTCAAAATCTGGAACAAGAAGTGAGCAACCTAGCAAGGTTAATAGGTGAAAGAAAACCGGGAAGTCTACCTAGTGATACAAATGCAAACCCCCAGAATGAAACAGCTAAAGCCATTACCACAAGAAGTGGTATTACACTTAAACCACCTGAAATGCCTGTAATTTCTGATGAAGCTATTCCTACTCCACAAGAACCACAATCTGAACAAGATAAGGAAAAAGAACTGGTAGTTGAAAAGGTTAATGAAGATAACACAGTTAAGACTAAACCTTATGTTAAACCATACCAACCACCACTTCCTTACCCGAGTAAAATGAGAAAAAAGAAACTTGAAGCCGAGCAATCCAAATTCTTGGATATGTTAAAACAAATAAATGTAAATCTTCCTTTCATTGATGTAATTTTAGGAATGCCTAGATATGCTAAATTCTTGAAAGATCTAATCACAAATAGAAAGAAAATGGAAGAACTCTCGACTGTTACTATGAATGCTAATTGTTCTGCAGTGCTGTTGAATAAGATACCAGAAAAATTATCAGATCCAGGAAGTTTCACAATTCCATGTTTTCTGGGTAGTCTTGATTCAATAGAAGCATTGGCAGACTTAGGTGCTAGTATAAATTTAATGCCGTATTCACTATACGCTAAACTAGACCTTGAAGAATTAAAACCAACACGAATAAGCATACAACTAGCCGATCGATCAGTAAAATATCCTAGAGGGATAATGGAGAATATGCTAGTTAAAGTTGGTACTTTAGTATTTCCAGTAGATTTTTTTATTCTGGACATGGAAGAAGATTCTCGAGTTCCTCTCATATTAGGAAGACCATTCTTAAACACGGCTAAAGCAATAATAGACGTGTTTGGTAAGAAATTGACCCTAAGTATAGAGGACGAGAGTGTTACCTTTTCAGTTGATAGAGCAATGCAACAACCGCAATCTGCAGATGATACATGTTATTATATTCAAACTATAAATTCACATGCAGAATTGTTAGAAGAATTTTCAGAATTACAAGGAACAGGAGAATGTTCTTTAGGAGAAAGAACTGAACCAATTGATGAAACTGAAATGTTAGCTACACTTATGGCTAATGGATATGAACCAACAACAGAAGAAATTCAAATGCTAAAAGAGGAAGACAGATATCGATATAAATCATCGATAGAAGAACCACCGACATTAGAGTTAAAGCCACTTCCAAACCATTTGGAATATGCATATTTACATGGTGAATCTGAATTACCTGTAATAATATCGTCTTCTCTTACTGAAAATGAAAAATCTCAACTCATTTATGTGTTAAAAGGTCATAAACCAGCTATTGCATGGAAAATTCTTGATATTAAAGGAATAAGTCCTTCATATTGCACACATAAAATCCTTATGGAAGAAGGTCATAAAACGTATGTGCAACGCCAAAGAAGACTAAATCCTAATATGCAAGATGTTGTTAAGAAAGAAATTATTAAACTACTTGATGCAGGTTTAATTTATCCAATCTCTGATAGTCCATGGGTAAGCCCAGTTCAATGCGTACCTAAGAAGGGTGGCATGACTGTCATCACAAATGAGAAAAATGAGCTTATTCCTACTAGGACTATAACAGGATGGCGTGTTTGTATTGATTATAGAAAATTAAATGACGCCACCAGAAAAGATCACTTTCCCTTACCTTTCATTGATCAAATATTGGAAAGATTAGCCGGAAATAGTTACTATTGTTTTCTTGATGGTTTCTCCGGATACTTTCAAATTCCAATAGCACCCGAAGATCAAGAGAAAACCACGTTCATGTGCTCTTATGGTACTTTTGCTTACAAACGCATGCCATTTGGACTTTGCAACGCCCCTGCAACCTTTCAAAGGTGCATGATGGCGATTTTTCACGACATGATAGAAGAATGCATGGAAGTTTTCATGGATGACTTTTCAGTCTTCGGTGATACATTTGAATCATGTCTAGTTAATCTTGAACGAATGCTTATTAGATGCGAAAAATCAAATCTAGTACTTAATTGGGAGAAATGCCATTTCATGGTTAAAGAAGGCATTGTTCTTGGTCATAAAATTTCAAAGGAAGGAATTGAAGTGGATAGAGCTAAAGTAGATGTAATTGCTAAACTTCCACATCCCACCAATGTTAGAGGAGTTAGGAGTTTTCTAGGGCATGCCTGTTTTTACCGACGTTTCATAAAAGATTTTTCTAAAATTGCCACTCCTATGAATAAACTACTAGAAAAGGATGCTCCATTCATCTTTTCAGATGAATGCATCAAATCTTTTAATATTCTTAAAGAAAAACTCACTAATGCGCCGATCATGATAACTCCAAATTGGAATCTACCATTTGAACTTATGTGTGATGCAAGTGATTTTGCAATGGGAGCCGTTTTAGGACAAAGGATTGAAAAACGATTTCAACCTATTTATTACGCTAGTAAGACGTTACAAGGAGCACAAACGAACTATACAACTACTGAAAAAGAACTCCTTGCTATTGTCTTTGCTTTTGACAAATTTCGTTCATATCTTGTTCTAGCTAAAACGGTGGTCTATACCGACCATTCTGCTCTTAGATACCTATTTTCGAAACAAGATGCTAAACCAAGATTAATCCGTTGGATCTTACTCTTACAAGAGTTTGATATTGAAATCTGAGATAAAAAGGGAGTAGAAAATCTCACAGCTGATCATCTTTCTCGTCTTGAAAATCCTGAATTAGAAGTTCTAAATGAATCGGCAATAAAAGACAACTTTCCTGATGAATATCTATTGAAGATAGATTATAATGAAATTCCATGGTTTGCAGACTATGCAAACTACTTAGTATGTGGATTCCTTGAAAAAGGATTATCGTACCAAAAACGAAAGAAATTCTTTAGCGATATAAAACACTATTTCTGGGAAGATCCACATTTATTTAAAAGTTGTCCCGATGGAATAATACGCCGATGTGTATTCAGAGATGAAGCCAGTCAAATATTAAACCATTGTCACACAGGACCAACAGGAGGGCATTATGGGCCTCAACTCACAGCAAGAAAAGTTTATGATGCTGGATTCTATTGGCCTACAATTTTCAAAGACGCACACCTTCTTTGCAAATCCTGTGATGCATGTCAAAGGGCCGGAAAAATAAGTCAACGTGATGAAATGCCACAAAATGTCATTCAAGTATGTGAAGTATTTGACATTTGGGGTATTGACTTTATGGGTCCATTTCCAAAATCTCATAATAATCTCTACATTCTCGTTGCCATTGATTATGTATCTAAATGGGTGGAAGCACAAGCTCTCCCGACTAATGATGCACGAGTTGTAGTCAATTTCTTAAAATGTCTTTTTGCAAGGTTTGGAACACCGAAAGCTTTAATAAGTGATCGGGGTACTCATTTTTGTAATAATCAACTTGAGAAAGTTCTCAAAAGATATGGAGTAACTCATAAAATCTCCACTGCTTATCATCCACAAACAAGTGGACAAGTTGAAAATACCAACCGAGCATTAAAACGTATTCTAGAGAAAACCGTAGGATCAAATCCGAAGGAATGGTCCATGAAATTGGAGGATGCACTCTGGGCTTTTAGAACAGCCTACAAAACTCCAATTGGAACCACACTTTTTAAACTCGTTTACGGAAAAGCATATCATCTTCCAGTAGAAATTGAACACAAAGCATTTTGGGCT